>NW_024104786.1:297846-504811 GCF_003945595.2 Pipra filicauda | reverse complement strand
CCCCCCCCCAAAAAAAAAAAAAGAGACTTAGGAATGGAGGTTGCAAGAAAACCGGGATTTCTGAGCTCCCATCTTAAAATTCGGGTCTTTTAATTTCGCTTGAAACGTCCCCGTTTAAGCGCTCGGGTGTCGCGTCGAGCCCGGGATTGAAATCCCGAGGACAGCGTGGAGAATTGGAACAAACCTTTGGATCCTTCTAGTCCTGGCTGCCTCCAGCACTCCACACTTCCTTAATAGCACAGGAGCTTGACAACACAAGTGAACCCGGTGCTGGTCCCATGACAACAAACGCGCATGTATTTACTCTTGGCTGGTCAATTGAAATCCATTTGCTTCTTTGGTTGACGAGGTGTGGAATGAATGTTTCAAGTGTGTTAAAACAGTCAGCATGGAAGGGAAAGTTCCCTAAAATATCTCCCATCGCTGGAGATCTGCTGCCAGATAGCAAGTAGGAGGGAGCAGTCATTGAGGGAGCGTCGGGAGAAGGCTGTGCCTGAGCTCTGAGCTCCCAGCACAGGTTTCCCCTCCCTTTTTGAGGTGTCACAGTCCACTTGGATCGTTGCTCCAGCCGAAGGGTTGCATGGGAGGGAGCCATGGCAGGGATAAGGAGCCTGTGGAGGGGGTGAATAATACAGAGATGGGAGGGCTCAGTAGTGGCTTGAGGGATTTAGGGGCAGTTTAACCATCTTGCTGAGGATGAGGAAGGAAGAAGCGGCTGGGAGGGGGTCTGGCATCCAGCCACAGCCAGACCCACTTCGGGGTCCTTTGGAGCTGGAGGAGAAGCAGCTTCTCTCAATTTTTGGAGGAGAAAGTGGGCTCGTCCCCCCAGCACCTCTTGAGCTGTGCTCAGTTGTGATTTCCCTGCTTTTAAGGCATTCCCGTTCCATCAGCTTCCAGTTCATGTGCTGGAGCACATCCTCGGAGCGAGCTGGCACGTTTGGTGGCAGTGACTTTGCTCCAAGAGAGTCTGGAGTTGAAAAACCCCCAGACTCCATTTCCTTTTGGAGCAATAACCCGTTACAACTGCAGCTTGTGCTTCCCGGGGTTCAGGCCGGCATTTCCCAGGGACAGGTTTCCCTGCAAAGGTTTGCCACTCCAGGCTCCCCTGCAGTCCCTTGGAGCTAATTTCCATCTCTTCTTTCCACAGGTGGAGAGAGACTTTGAAAGGGAGTATGGAAAGCTGCAGCAGTGAGTATCAACCACACTGGTCAAACAGGACCGGCCACGTGCTTCTCTCCTGTCCTCTTACTGCATCTTCCCAGGGAATTTTAGCCAGTTATGCTCTTCCCAGGGAGCAAATCACTCACTGCCCTATAATTTCTAATTCTTCAGGGTTTTTCTGGTGGCTGAGTGTTGGAAGGTGTCCTAAGAAGTATTTGCAGCGGGGTTGAGGTTTGCACATTATGGCAGCTCTAAAAAAGAGCGTGAAATTCCCAGGAAACCGTGGGCTCCCTGGACAGCCCAACATCTCTGAGGGTCAGGAGTGGCTCTGCCATCCTGGCTGTGTCACAGGAGCTCACAGGGATCATCTGGAAGCATTTGGCTTTGCCATTTGTGCTGTGTGAGGACTTTAAGAAAATATGTGAACTACGAATAAGAGATCACCAACTTGAAAAGGTTAAAAAACCATCTGAAAACAACCCAAAAGGGTTGAGCTGCACTGAACTTCGTAGAGCCTTGCCTGGATATTTTTAACTCCCACCAGAAGCCAGCATATTCAGCCCGTAAATGATTTGTTGCATGTATGATACACTTGGGTTTCTTTCTTTCCAAGATTCCGACTTTGCCTTCTTCTCCCATCTTTCAGATTGGAAGATCAGACCAAAAAACTTCAGAAGGATATGAAGAAAAGCACAGATGCAGACTTGGGTAAGTGACTGCAGGATACATAGACTGTGAACTTGGCCACAGAGAGATGAAGTGACTTTCTCGAGATCACATGAGTAATGTGTGACAAGCCTGGAAAACAAATCCCGAGCTCAGTCCCACTCAGTTTGCTTCGTTACAAGGCCATCTGCGAGAGGGCTGCGAGCAGCAGCTCAGCCCAGGGAACACAGAGCGTGTTCTGGGCTTGCTCCCTGTCTCCTGAGCTCTGTGGCCTTGGACAAATCCCTTTGTTTTCTCTGCCTCAGTTTCTGCAAAGTGAAAAATAGGCGTCGTCATTCCAGTTCTCGCATCAGCCAGGCGGGAGCAGCTCCAGCTGAGCCTCCTGTGGCAGCAGGGTGTAACTCACCTGCTTGGGGAAGGGCACTGAGGGTGGGACGAGGCTCTGGGGGGTCTGCAGAGCACAGGCTGTCCGTGTTTCCCGTAGGAACTGCTGACCTGGCAGCTCTCATTCGGGAATAACCCTTCTCACTCCCTCGGTGGCCACTTCCTTTGGCTTCTCCTCGTGGCAGTGGGCGACGCAGGAAGCAATAAACAGCTCAGCTCTGCCTGTTCCCGCCACAGCTGCACGTTTGGGGTGACATCTGCCCTTTCAGGTGTCCTGTCCCACCTCACAGCGCCTCCCTGCTCCCTCCAGAGCTTCTCCAGTCGGGAACCAGCGTTCCCACACCACACGGACAGGGATCCGCTGGGGGGGAACCGGGAGCTGGATTCGCTGGGTGCCGGTTATCGAACAGAGCGGGGCAGGAACCTGCAGCAAAGAGCTGCTTTAAACACAGATGGTTTTCCTCAGCATGTGGTTTGGAGCAGTCCCTGTTTGTGCCGGGCCCCCACAGCTCGGGAGCCAAGGCTGATGCACCAGCGCAAACAGGGGTGGGCTGGGCCGGGCCAACACTCATCCCGTGGGATTGGGGTCACAGCGGGGCAGCCGAGTGGGAAGGAGCCCCACCAGCTGGCAGGTTTGGGGCTTCCCATGATCCAGACTCACCTGTGTGTGTGTGTGTGTGTGTGTGTGTGTGTGTGTGCTCGGATATGCCAGACACAAACACGGATCCGGGCGCTTGCCGTGCTCTCCCACCCTTTCCCAGCACAGGGAGAGTGGTGGGAAAGGCACCAGAAACAGGCACTGCCAGGGCTCTTTTCCAGGGTGAAAACTGCCCTTTCCGAGGACTCTGGTCATTGTCAGGGATCCTTGGTAAGTTTTTCCTTGTTAAGGATTCCCCTCCCCTCCCTTGCAGTGGGCGTTGTTTATATGGAGCATTTCAAGTCCCAGAGGAGCTGTGGGAGGACTTTCTTTTTCCGTTCTGCTACATGGCAGAGTCACAAATGAGCCTTGGCCAGATCCAGGAGGATCTGATTTCTCATTTAAAGGCATGAAATCGTGAGTGTAGGGGAAGATGTCAGAGCACAGTCTGGTGAGGGATGGCTGAGGGGAAGGGAGGTGGATCAGATGGATCCCTGAGGGTTGCTCTCCTCACCTGGCAGTGCCCATTCCCAAGGGGACATCTCTGTACTTGCTCAGCCAACGTCCAGCCCCCGTCTCCGACAGGGCTGGCAGTTCATCCACGGTGTTGTGTCCTTCTGTCCTGTCCCTCTGTGCTGAGGGGGTTGGTTATTCACTGCCTGCAAACACTCCCTGGCAAACTGGACCTGGTGGCTCAAGTCTCCACCTTCTTCCCAAAAAACAAGACCGGTTCCTCCGTCTTCACAAGAAATATCCCTGTGAGGCTCTTCCAGCTGCAGCAGCGTGACTGGAACAGGGAATGGGATATCAGCAGCACTCCCTGTCCCGTGGCGAGAGATCACTCACCCCTTTCCCCACCCTTTTTCCAAAGAAAGCAGGATCTTAAGGAGCAGGAGGATGTTCTTTAACTGGAGATAAAAGGTCTCCATTGGGAGGAGGTGCAGGTGACCCACTGGATCCCTGTGGCTCAGGTTTGCCCTCAGTCTTCTCCTTTACTTTTGTCACGACTCAAACGAGCAGTGGACTGTAAAATCCTAAATTCCTTTGGCTGGAGCTGCATGAGCAAAGAGTGGTGCACACCCTCCTGAGGGACAGGTGGTCCCTTCTCCCTCTCCCCTCTTTCCTTTCTCCTTTCTTCTCTCTCCTCTCCTCTGCCCTGGGACCCTCAGACCCCCCTTCGCCCCCCTTTTCAGTGCCCTGCAGGTGAGGCCAGCGATGCAGAGGAAATTCCTGACCTAAATTCCCCTTGAACATTCCCAACCCCCTGCCCCCCAATTCCTGACCTCCCAGCCTCTCCCCTCCCTCGCAGTTCACTTGCAATCCTCTCTCCTGTGAAGGGGAAACTCAATTTTTCCTGCAGCCAAAGGAGTTGTGCCGTCCTCAACTCCGTCCCGTTCTGGCACAAATCCCTCCTCAGATGTGGTCACACATATGGATTATATCCCATCTGTTTAAAGGTTTAAATGCCTAAAGCCTTAATGTTTGGATAATAGATGGATACGGTAGCTTTGTTATTCCGTAGTTAGAGGCTCGTTCTGCTGTTGAGCTCCCCGGCTCTGCAGCTTCTGAGCTCTCTGTATAATTGTGTGTAACCTTTTAAATCGGAATGTTTAACCCCTTGATTTATGATCTTAAGCCCCATTATTTCAGATGGCTTTAACTTGGAATATCTGAGGCAGTACAGTAGGAGCCTTTCCAAAGCTCCTCCATAGCACGGCTCAAGCATCTGGCTTTCTGATCTCAAGCTGGAATAACTTCCAGCACCGAGGAAAAAGAACATTTTATTTTTCTTTTTTAAGTACTCATGGCCCTTTTTTTTTTTTTTTTTGGTCTATTTTATCCCTGTTTATAGTGATGCTTTCCTTTTTATTCATCTCTCTCTTTTTTTTTTTTTCCATTCTGTACCTTAGCTAATTTCTTGTTCTTTTGTAGTGGTTCTGTCACAGGGATTGAATTTTCCCTTTGAAGACCAAGTGTTTGGAAAAAGAGGGGTGTGTCTGATGGGAAACAAGCTCAGTGAGACAGGAGCTGAAGCCCATCAGAGCGTGACCTGGTGCTTCTGGACTTCTTGGTGGCGCTCCCAGGGTCTGAAGGGACTTTTCATTCACCCCTGGCTTGTTCTCCACGAGCACAAAATTTAGGCTTATTGGGGGGAAATGCTTAACTTGTGTCCCTGCTGCTGGAGAGGAAAAGAGAAGCCTCGTCTTCCAGCCCTGTCAGCCTGGTCCTTTCCCACTAAATCCACTTCAAATACATATTTTTTTTGTTGTAAAGCCATTTGAAAGACTTAATGGACTGTGATTTTTCTCATTGTGGAAGAGCTGTAGTGAGGCTGAGAGTGACACTTAATAGTCTGTCGAGAGAAGATGTATAAAAACCCCCATCTAGGAGTTGTTTTTTTTTTTAAGAGAACAGCGCTTTTGTTAGTCTGGGATTATTTCTGGCAGCGTCACAAGCTCCACATTGGAGTGGCTCAGACTTAACTTACATAAAAACAGTTCTCTGGGTGTTTACATGAATGAATTGGTGGCTTTTCCTTCCTTTTCCTCTCAGCCACCAGCGAGCGTCTCCCTGGAAGGCTGTGCTGAACCCCTCCTGGGTGGCTGCAGGGCCTGATTTTTGCCCCCCCTGCCCTGTGCAGATGTTTGTGCCAGCCCTGGCAGCGGGAGGCATCATGACCCTCTCTGCTTTTCTTTTCCAGCCATGTCCAAGTCTGCCGTGAAAATCTCCTCGGACCTGCTGTCGAACCCGCTGTGCGAGCAGGAGCCGGCATTCCTGGAGATGGTCACGGCCTTTGACACGGCCATGAAGAGGATGGACTCCTTCAACCAGGAGAAGGTGAACTGGCTTGGGCTGAAGGAGGGGAGAGCGGGGTGTGCTGGTGGTGTAGAATTCCATAATGGTTTGGGTCGGAAGGGATCCGAAAGCTCAGCCAGTTCTTCCACGGGCAGGGACACCTTCTGCTGTCCCAGGTTGCTCCAGCCTGGCCTTGGACACTTCCAGGGATCCAGGGGCAGCCACAGCTTCTCTGGGAATTCCATCCCAGCCTCTCCCCACCCTCCCAGGGAGGAATTTCTTCCCAATATCCCATCTAACCCTCTGGCAGTGGGAAGCCATTCCCTGTGTCCTGTCCCTCCATCCCTTGTCCAGAGTCCTTGTATCTTCCCCTTCCAGACAGATCCTCCTTCCCTTTTTATCATCATCCCCAAGGCTTTTCCCACACAAATTTATCTCTAATCTCATCCTCCTGGCTGGTTGTACTGGGGGTTTCTGCTCACCCCAAGCACCTGGGGCAAATCTGCTCCTTTTTGGTTAAAGAACATTGTATTGTGCCCCAAATCCCAAACCACCCCGGGGTGGGCTCTGTGCAAGCCCCTCCTTGTGCAAACTGGCTTTTCCAACCGTCCACTTTTGCTTTCCACAGGTGAATCAGATCCAAAAGACAGTCATAGAGCCTCTGAAAAAGTAAGTACCAGCACCATTTCATATATATATTATATACATATATTATATATATATAATAACTAATATATCTGTGCAAGGAAGGGAGAGATGTTGCAGAACCTTTGTAGCCAGAGAGGTGGGAAATACGGAGAGGAAAACACCCAAACCCCACAGTTTTGTCACCCTGGTTTGCAAAATTCCCACTTTTCCCAGGGTCACAGGTTGTGCCCCCAAACCTTTAAAGGATCCCTCCAGTTCTCTCCCCAGTACCCTCTGCAATCCTGAGATTTGCTGTTTTGTTACAGGAACAGAGCAAAGGGAGCAAAAAATAAAATGAAATTACCGTAATATGACAGTAAGTGTTGCAAATTGCTGAATAACAATTGTAGTTCAGGTTTGACACACACAGAGGGTTGTTGTGGTTTTGTTTTTTGGGGTTGGTTGGTTTTTTTTTTTTTTTTTGGGGTTTCTTTTTTTTCCCTTAACTTGTTGTTTCTGCCCAAATCTGAAAGTAAAATCTCCTGGATCACTTAGCACCTGAGGTTACAGCGTGTTCCTGTCTGGGGGATGTTTTGGTGACTCAAGTTTTACCTCGGTCGTCTTTCCACGACCAGAAATTCTTCCTTATTTAAGGGTGGGGGGAAAAAATGAAGAAAGAAAGAAAGAAAAAGGAAAAAAATCCCAGCCTTTTGTTGCTTATTATCTAGATTGTCCTCATGAAAGATACATTAACTTTTTCTTCCAGCATTCTGTTAAAATTGGAAGAACTTGTGTTTCTGAAATATTATGTTTTTTTTTTTCCTCCAGCTTGTGTTAGTTGGTGAAATGAAAGACAATCCCTTCCCCTGCAAACCTTCCTTGTGTTTTAAATCCCGGGGTGGTTAACTCAGAGGAATAAAGGCAATTTCCATGTGTCCATGGCCATGGAGATGCTCCAAGGGCTGGAGCCCCTCTGCTCTGGAGCCAGGCTGGGAGAGCTGAGGGGGTTCACCTGGAAAAGAGAAGGATCCAGGGGGAGCTGAGAGCACCTTCCAGGGCCTAAAGGGGCTCCAGGAGAGCTGGGGAGGGACTGGGGACAAGGGATGGAGGGACAGGACACAGGGAATGGCTTCCCATTGCCAGAGGGAGGGTTAGATGGGATACTGGGGAGAAATTCCTCCCTGTGAGGGTGGTGAGGCCCTGGAATGGATTTCCCAGAGGATGCTCCATCCCTGGGAGTGTCCAAAGCCAGGCTGGATGGTGCTTGGAGCAACCTGGGTAGTGGAAGGTGTCCCTGCCCATGGCAGGGGGTTGGAACTGGATGATCCTTAAGATCCCTCCCAACCCAAACCATTCCATGGTCCCATGACACGGGACCATCAGTTATCTGTCCAGCCCTTCAGTTAAACACAAGGGTGTTTTCTCCAACCTCCTGGCTGCTCTCCAGGCTTGGCAATTCTCTCCAACTTCCTAAATTTCCACTGGCCCAGAACACGATATTTCCTTTTTCCACTCCCCTTCCTGCCCTCCGGCACCTGCAAACCATCACTGGGTGCCCTCAACCAGCTCATGTTTCGTGCTGGGGAAGCTGCACCTCCACAAAACCCCATCCTTCCCTTCCCTCCTCCTCCCTCTGTAGGTGCATCCCCGGCCAGGAACATTTCTGAGGAGCCCAAGGGTCCATTTTGAGGCTAATGAGATGCAGGAGAGAGAAGTGCAGAGTTTGCACCTCCCCTCGTCCTGCTGGCAAATAAAACCCCAGCGACGTTTCTGGGATAAAAGTTCCAGATTAATGAAAGCTGCCTTGAGGAGCTCTTCTCATTTCCAGTTAGGTATTCCTTCCCCTCGCCCAGGCAGCTCTCCCCAGCCTCTCCCAAATTTGCTTTGACCTAGAAAAAAAGGCTTTTTCTTTTTTTTTTTTTTTGCTCCAACAGCTGCACTTTATTACATCTTCACTGGTGGTCTTTTATAGTTTATTAGCCAAAGAAACAGATAAGTTTAATGCAGACAATTATCATTAGTGGTAATATATTGTAATCAGAGGCACATGGGCTGTAAAATCTCCATTCAGTTGTCCAGGGATTGGAGTTTTCAGGCGAATATTGGGGAATTTGTTAAACCATGTTGGAAAAAAGCAGTAGTAGATTTAGAGGGGGGGGGTGGGAGGAGGTGGAGGCTCGTATTGTTTAAATCCTTCTCCTTCTGGGGACGGAGGGTTATTCATAATTTGGCTTTTCGAGCCCCTTGGCTGGGAATTACTCATTTATTTTCGGGGAAGGAGCAAAGGCCCAGTGAGAATACTGCATATTTCAGCGGGTGGGTTGGGCAGGGAGCTGGGCAGGGGCCGGGAGGGATCGGCTCCTCTTTGGGACATGCCTGCGTAGTTTCACACCAGATCAGCGGATTTGGGGGCAAAGAGGGAGAAAAAGCAGCTGGTTTTTCCTTCCCCTCTCCCAGTTCTTCACTCTGGCTTGGGTGAGCAGCCAGGGCAGGGGCAGGGATTGGTGGTGTCACCTTAGTGTTCCGCGCTGTGCGTCCGTATTTAAGGGAGGAAGCGGCTTAAACCAGCCAGGTGGTTTGGGGATCCGCGGGATTTAGGGCCTTTCGCGTTCGGAGCCGATTTTCGGGGCCGCAGGGTCTCGATTTAACAGCCTCTGTCTGAACCTCCCCAGGCAAGGGGGTGTCGTGGTCGCCTGGCACGGTCCCGTTCCCTTGGCTCCAAGCATGGGGAGGTTTGGCCATGGGGTTGTCGTGGTCACTCCAGCATGGCACAGTCCTCTTGGAGTGCTGTCCAGCTCCCAGAACCAGGGAGGCTTTAGCCATGGGAATGTCGTGGTCGCCCTGGCACAGCATCACCCCCTTGGAGTGTGCTCCTGCTCCTGAGAACGATTGGCACATGGTCCTGCTCCCAAAATCGGAGGGGTTTTGGCCACGGGGATGTCGTGGTCACCCCAGCTCAGTATCATCCCTTTGGAGCATTCTCCTGTTTCCAGAACCGGAGAGAGCTTAGCCATGGGAATGTCCTGGTTGCCCTGGCACAGTATCATCCCTTTAGTGGGTACATGCTCCCAAAATTGGAAAGGCTTTGGCCACGGGAATGTTGTGGTTGCCCTGGCACAGCATCACCCCCTTGGAGTGTGCTCCTGCTCCTGAGAACGATTGGCACGTGGTCCTGCTCCCAAAATCGGAGGGGTTTTGGCCACAGGGATGTCGTGGTCACCCCGGCACCCCTTTGGACAATTCTCCTGCTTCGGGAACTGGAGAGTGTTCAGCCATGGGAGTGTCCTGGTCACCCTGGCACAGTATCATCCCTTTGGCTGGTACACGGTCCTGCTCCCAAAATTGGAAGGGTTTTGGCCACGGGGATGTCGTGGTCACCCCAGCACAGTATCATCCCTTTGGTGGGTACATGCTCCCCAAATTGGAGAGGTTTTGGCCACGGGAATGTCCTGGTCAGCCTGGCTTTGGCAGGGGTGACCCAGAGGGTGCTGCCACCCGGGTGCCACCACCCAGGGGTGTGTGTCAGCCCCGTGGGACATCCCAGAGGTGGGATCCAGCAGCAGATCGATGTATAAATTCAATTGGAGCGTGCGGCATCCCCGGCGAGGGGATCACCCCCTTCATCCCATCACCCCACCATCCCATAAACCCCATAAACTGCCTTTCCTGCCGGCGGGCGAAGCCGATCACGGGCCACGAGCAGCTCCAGGGGTGCCGGGACCGGAAGCAGGAAAAGCCGCTTTCATGTCCTTAACGAGCCCCTAATGAGGATTTGGAGGCCAGAGCAGCCACATGGCCCCTGCGCCGCCTAATCCCCCTCTGTGCCGCTCCCCTGGCCCGGCCCCCTCCGGCCTGTGCCTTCTCCCTCCCCTCGGAAGGGCTGGTTTTAATTTCCCCCTTCCTGGTGGGTGGACGGGACGTGTGGGCACTGGCTGAGGAATGGCAGGAATCCCCTGAGCCGTCCCGGTGCCTCTCCCAGCTTCCCATCACTTTCTTTGGCGTCTGATGCTCCCCAGCTCTGTTATTCCTTTTTTTTTCCCCCCTGTCCAACACCAGCCCCTTTCCTTTTGCTTTCATTATCCAAGCCATCATCCCTAAAATAATGCCATAGGGAAGAGCCACCTGTGTGCCAGCCTCGTCCAGCTCCCAGGCTGCCAACAGGAGCATTTGAGACACTTGAAAATGGGGAAAAATAAAGGTTTCACCGTTATTTTTTTCCCCGCGCCAAAGCCCTGGCACCTCTTTCCCATTGCTGGCTCCAGAAATGGGGGCTGGAGGGAGCCGTGGGGCGAGGATTTGGGATGGAGAGGACGAGGAGAAGAGCTGCAGGCAGGGAGGTGACGGGACGTTCCCGCTCCTCCAGCGTCCCCACCATCCCCATCCTGGCCTTCCCAGCAGAGAGGTGGGAAGAAGTTTTCAATTTGCAAGCCCCAGGCTTGTCAGCTGGGCTGACAAACAAACAGATCCGGCCGTGCCAGGAATCCTGGGGGGCACTTTTATCTCCCGTGGCAGCGTCTCTCCAACCCCATCCTTTAATTACGGGGAGCCGAAGGGAGGCCGGCGTGGAGACGAGGTGGCAGCGTGATTTATAATTCAGAGGACGGGGTGATTTAGATGTTTTCCCAAGGATAACCTGTCATCCCTAGAGGAGTTCACCGGCAGGTTCCCCCTCTCCCCCCCGTGGCAGCAGGGAGATAGTAATTTGTATTTTCTTTTCGTTATCCCTGCGTATCTCCCCTCACCTGCTCCTCTTAAGCCGCCTGGGCTGTAATCCCCTCTCAGCAGCCTTCCCTAAAAAGTGACAGGGAACAACAGCAGCTTATTCCACAAGCTGCTTTCGTGGCTGGGGCTCTAATACCCCTGTGCTGCTGTTTTACCTTCACTTCACCACCGCTCCCTCCAAATTTTACTCGAGTCGGCTTTGATTTTTCTTTGTTTTGTGATAAAACAAATTAAAACTCAAGCAGCAGAGGCTGGTGGTGGGGATTTGGGGCTGGTTATGGCTGTCAGACCCCCTCATTCCATATGGAATGAGCGTAGGGAGGAGGACAGTGCTGGGATTATTGACAAGGTTAGATATTAGGAATTTTTTTTTTCATGGAAAGGGTTGTTGGAACAGGCTGCCCAGGGCAGGGGTGGAGTCACCATCCCTGGAAGTGTTCAAAAAACGTGGATGTGGCACTCAGGGGCACGGTTTGGTGGTGAACACGGTGGTGGTGCTGAGCTGATGGTGGGACTTGATCTTAAAGGTCTTTTCCAACCTTAATGATTCCTTGATTCCATGATAAATTCCCGCATCTGCTCCAGGGTTTTCCCCTGTGCATCTCGCAGTGATAGGGATTGTCTCCCTTGCTCCATGTGGTGGGGAGTAAAACAACCAGGATTTGATTGTGAGGCTTCCCTGTGCCTTCCCCCAGCTCCCTAAAATCCTGGGATTAGTTGTTCAGGCTCCATTTCCAGGGGGGCTGGTGCTGTTTGGGGGTTTCTCCCCTCCCGTGGCACCGAGGTTGGTCCTTGTCCCTCGTCTGCCACCAGGAGGGTTCACACTCCTCAGCCAGAAGCTTTGGAAAACATCTTTGATCCCCGTGGGGTTGTTCTTGGAGGGCTTGGATGTGCCTGTGGATGGCAGGAGCTCTGCAGGCGCCTTTGTGCCAGGCTTTGCACCAGCAGCATTTGGAAATCACATGCATGGGATGGTTGGGAAGGCACTGGGCCGACGTGTGAAGTGATGAAGCCGCAGGAATAACTTGGCACTGGCACGAGCCCGTATCTCCCTGTCACCCTGGGGTCGTATTTCTGTCCACACAGGGAGAAAAAACCTGGGCAGGACGTCAGCATGGGCAAGAAACCTGCTGTCTGTGAATCCCAGGGGATTTCAGAGCTGCTGGAATTTAGGTGGAGTCGTTCCTTCAGGAGCTGGAGGCAGCTTTGCCTCAATCCACAGCAGTCCAAGGAAAGGAGCATCTTGCCCTGCTTGAGCTGAGCTAATCCTGCATGAAAATTAAACCAAGTGGCCTGGCTGGCACAGGGAGAGCTTGGTGGGCACGGGAAGAGCTTGGCTGGCACAGGGACAGCTTGGTGGCACCTTGGTGGTGTCCAGAGGAGCCACAACTGGCCCAGTCCTTCCTGCTGGCACTGGAGGTGAAGGATCACCACGCTGACACAATGGGGAGTGGGTTTAAACTAGGAAAGGGGAGATTTAAATTAGATATTAGGAGGAAATCCTTCCCTGTGAGGGCGGCGAGGAGCTGGGATGGAATTCCCAGAGAACCTATGGCTGTCCCATCCCTGGAAGTGCCCAAGGTCAGGTTGGAGCAACCTGGTCTAGTGGAAGGTGTCCCTGCCTGTGGCAGGGGGTGGAACAAGATGATTTCAAGTCCCTTCCAACCCAAACCATTCCATGATTCGATGATTCCCAGGAACTCAGGACTCTCCGAGCCGGGCACGGCTGCGGATCCAGGGAACTGAGCCCCCCCCTTCCCTCTGAAATGCAGCGTATAATCTATGCATTAAAATTCCTTGTGAGACAGTAGTTGCTGTGCCTACACAGTCACAGCCTCTTCAGATGCAGCCCTGTAGATATTTTACAAAGCTCTGCCGGAGCTCAGTGTCCTCCCATCACGGGGCTGCCAAATCGCTCCCAGTTGATGCCGGGAATGAGAAAGGGGAACAAAAAAAAAAAAGAAAAAAAATCAAAATCGAGCCGTTTTCCCTCTTTAAAAGCCAGATTTGACTTCAAAGTGAATGGAAACTGCGTGGCTGATCATCTTCCTGCGTCCTCGCCCGCTGCTTCCCCGAGCCAAAGGGTTTGCTCTTCCCTGCGGGTGGAAGTGGATGGGTGTGGATTCTCCGGTGTCTCGTGGCTCTGTGAATGCAGGAGCACCCTGGATGTGCCAGGGAAAGGCTGGGCCACCGGGAAAACACCACCAAAAGCTGGGTTTAGGTGCCAGCAGAAGGCTCAGTGGTTTTGGGACGTCTCTTAAAAGTGTTTTCCAGGAGCTGGTGGATGTGCAGGTGACGGCCACATCCAGGACGTGCTGGGTGGTGACCACCTTGCTGCACAGCAGAGAAGGGAGGATTTCCCAGCCTCAGGCCATCTCCTCTGCTCTTCCCATGCCTGGATTCTCACTGTGGAGGAGCAGCTCAGCTCTCCCCCGTGGCCCTTATTCCCTGCTCCTGCCCTGCTTTAGGTCCGAGGGTTTGTGTCCTTCCCAAACTTCCCCCGTCAGGGATAGAACATCAAATAAAGCCAAGAGAGCCCCTGGCCTGCTGGGATCCATCCTTTCCATCGTTAATAATTAGGAGAAATCCCTGCAGAAGCTGCGACCTCATGTCTGTGCTGTTGGCAAAAAACATCCACACTGAGGAAACATGGTTTAAAAACAGCCCTGGAAGTGCTCCAGGCCGGGTTGGATTGGGCTTGGAGCCTCCTGGTCCAGTGGAGCCTGTCCCTGCCAGTGGGATTGGAACTATTGGAACTATCCAAACCCAAGGACCATCCAAACCCAAACCATTCCATGATTCTATGAAACCAAACCATCTTTTTATGAGACCTCTCAACCTGACCACCCCTTCCCATCCTCCACACCCTCCTTCCCTCCCATCCCTGCTCCTCTAACCCCTCTCCCGGCGTATTTTTGGACTTTATGAAGAGGTAGGAGATATTTTAGCAGGCCAGGAGCTGGTGAGGCCATGCCTGGAGCCCGGTGCATCCAGGACATGTCACCCATTTAAATATAATGGGGCCGTGTGGGACGGTGCCCATAAAAAGCAATGTCAGGGCAGAGCATCTGATCCGCCCTGGGCAGCTGGAGAAGCTCCCTGATGACTTTTCCAGGTTGTTCCTCGTGCCACAGCCCCAGTCTGTCGCAATAGCGTCGGTCAGAGGGAGAATATCATGGGATAAATATATATTTGTATATATTTGCTCTGTGCCAAGCATGAGAGCCTTGGGGGGGGATGTGCGGGGACCGGGCGGGATTGGAGGATCACGTCCCTCTCCAGCACCTCAGCGAGGGATGCTCCACACAAATGCAAAGATTCCCACTTCTCCCTCGCTCCTGGCGTTTGCCCTTTGCTCAGGGATAAAAGTTTTTCCCTGGGCACCCCCCAGTCCAGCACATCAGCACCCTCCGGAGCGAGCGCGGCGGCGGAAAATGGGATTTTAATAGGGGATGGAACGGCTGGGAACACCCGTGGTTTCAGCTGAACCCTGGATTTAGGTCACATCTAAAGCAAATTACACTCATAAAGTGATATTTGTGTCTTTTCTTCTTGCTAATGTGCCCCCCAGTCACTTTATATTTATATATATATTTATTTTTTTTTTTTAACATTTAAAGAGGTGGAAAAGCTGTTTGTTCCCTCTTGGAGGTAAAATCCATCACCAGGCTGTTCAGATATATTTTCCACCACCCATTCCTGGCTTTGACTCCCCCAAACCACCCTGTAAATTATGAATATTAAATTAATGTCCCCGGAGGGAGCATCACCCGTTTGATACGAACCCACAGCCCAGCCCTGCTTCCCACTGGTATAATTCGATTTACTGGAATTTGGGAGACAAGAGCAAAGCTCCAGTTCCTGCTTTTCCCTTTTCTGTCACGTTCAAAACTATTCTCTCTCCTCTCCCCCGTCAGATGTTCGTTGTTGCCTCAATTTGTAACACATTTTAACAACACGAATCTTCCCGTGGCCTGGCTGATTGTTGGATGCTGTTAATCCTTCTGGGAGGAGGGGTCAGAGCTGGGTTTGCAACCCCAGAATTGCCCCAGAGTAGCAAAAAAAAAAAAAAAAAAATTGCCCTCCCAAAAATTAAAAAAAAAAAAAAAAAAAAATTAAGCGAAAGATTAAAAAAAATTTCCCCCCCCCAAAAAAAAGCAAATTAACAAAAAAAAAAGAAAAAAAAAAAATTAACGATAAAAGAGAAGAATGACCAAAAAAAAATGGCTGCACTTAATATTTCATATTTATTTTTTCATGGAGTTTTTATCCTCTGCCTGCTCATTCCCTTTCCAAAGGGGGATTGGGGAAAATACCACATTAATTAAGTATATTGTGCGACCATCACGGAGCCCTGGAATGGTTTGGGTGGGAACCTGGCCCAGGGTGCCTTGGGCGCTTCATCCATCCAAAATATGCCATCCCAAGGCCTTCCCCACCCTTTTTCCAGGTTCAGCAGCGTGTTCCCCAGCCTGAACATGGCGGTGAAGAGGCGGGAACAGACGCTCCAGGACTACAAGCGCCTGCAATCCAAGGTGGAAAAATACGAGGAGAAGGAGAGGACCGGCCCCGTCCTGGCCAAGCTGCACCAGGTACCGAGGCACTCACCCGGCATTCCCGGGAAAACCTGGGGAAGAGCTTTTCCCTTGGCAGCTGGCCACCCGTGCAGCATGTGAACAGTTTGGAAGGGTGTCTTTTACCAGTGGGGAAAAATCATCCCCGGGTTGATAATGCGGATTTTAAAGCGAAAGAGCCGCTTTTCCCAGATAAAAGGGAATGTTTTCCGACGCAAAACGGGATCAAAGCCCCCCCAGGAGCTGGGGTCGAGGCACAGGGGGGGTTCTCCCCCCCGACCTCCCCGTCTGAGGGAGCAGCTGGATGGGAAAAGGGACAGATCAGAGCATTCCCCCAGCTTTATGTTTCCCACCTGTTCCGAAAATTCGTCTTGGAAAAAATCACCGGTAATTGATGCACCAACAGGAAGTTGTGCCAGATTTTTTTTCCCCCCCCCCTCCTCTCTCTCCCAAATTTTAGCAGAATCACGATTAGGGGTTTGGGTTTGTTTCTCTTTTTTTTTTTTTTAATTTTTTTTTTTTGGAATTAAATCTTCCCCGGCGTTTCTCCACCAAATCTGTGGGCTCCGACAGCACGTGGCTTGATCCTCGGAGGAACAATTGATTCCCAGCGTCAGAGAAAATGTGTTTTTCTGATGAGTTTTCCCCCCCCCCAAAAAAAATGAAGTTTTGTGTTAAAGAACAGCCTGAACAAAAGACACCTCTGATTTAACAGTAAGCAGCTTATTTTGCTCAGCCTCGGTGACTAAAGCTGGGGCTGGAAAAACGGGAATGCTTTTGTCCTGGTGATTAAGCAGGTTTTAGTTATTTAATGTATTTTTTCCCCTTAATGAACTTCTGATCTAATTCTACTCCCCCCCTCAAAAGAAAAATAATAAAACTTCACTAAACACTGCATGAGCTTAAACACCTGTGGGAGGGAGCCTTCAGCAATCCCAAACCCGGGGTATCCAAGAGGCCCAGATTTGATGGGAAATGGCCTCGTCTCGTCCAGGTGTTTAATTATTGAGCTGCAGGTTTAATCAGGTATTTACTCCCAGTTCTCTGCTCTCCGTGAGCTCCATCCCTGGAGTTCCAATGTCCGTGGGGAACGATGAATTTGCCTCTGGGGCTGGGGTGATTTGAGGCTCTGCCAGCCCGGAGCTCTGCCCATTCCATCCCTCTGGAATTCCGTCCCTGTCCCCGGGAGCGGGGCCGGCGCCGTGGCCGGGCTCGGATCCCCTGCACCCCCCTCCCTCTGGAATGGCACTGGGATTAAGTGGCAGACTTGAACCAGTCTAATATTTCACAGCCCACCCCCTCCTGCCCTTTTCCACACCATCCCTGAGACATTTCCCTTTCTCCCCACGCTTCTGTTGGAAGGAGCCAGTTGGACACGCTGAGCTGAAGGTCACGGGCAAAAGGGGTGGTGGGGGCAGGATCCTGGGGAGATGGTCCTGGGAATTGCAGGGAGAGGGGACGTGGACATGGCCAGGGATGTTCTCCAGCCTGACTGAGCTTTAGGGATAGTTTTTGTCCATGTTTTTCCAAAGGAGGGAAGACCAGCTGGCTCAGAGCCTCTCTGGGTGTCCCGTGGCTTTGCAGGGTCAGAGCTTGGTTCCCACCAGGCTCCAGTGGACGGTCACTTGATCCCACCAGGTTCCATTAACTGGTCACTTGATCCCACCAGGTTCCATTAACTGGTCACTTGATCCCACCAGGCTCCATTGGATGGTCATTTGGGTCCCACCAGGCTGTGTTGGATTGTCCCACGGTTCCCAGCAGGTCCCAGTAGCTGATCACCAGGTTCCATTGGATGATTCCATGGGTCCCACCAGGCTCCCACTGCTTGTCCTCAGGTCAAAGCAGAGCATTCCTCTGTCCCGGGGTGGCCTCTTTGAAGGCATTCCCAAAGGAAGAGCGTTTTCCCAGGTGTCTGACTCGCAGCCTCTCCTCTCCTCTCCCAGGCCCGGGAGGAGCTGCGCCCGGTGAAGGAGGACTTTGAAGCCAAAAACAAGCAGCTCCTGGAGGAAATGCCCAAATTTTACAGCAGCCGCATCGATTACTTCAAACCCAGCTTTGAGTCTCTGGTCCGGGCACAGGTGAGAGGCTGTTCCTGCCTGCTGGGCACTGCCAGGGGGGAATCCTTTGGTGGGAATCCTCCTGCAGAGCGCCTGGGTGGGGATTCCACTGGGAGCAAGGTGCTTTCTCGCAGCAGTGCCTCCAGGAATTCCATCACCCCGGTGGGAGGGCACGGGGAGCAGTGGGATGGCTGGTGGGAGTTCAGATGGACCTTGGCCCGGCACAGGTGGTGCAGTGCTGGATAGAAAGGACAGCTGAGGGGAATTTTATATGGATCTGGGACACTCCTGGTACGTGGATCATGTCCTGTCCTGCAGTTCCAGCCCTGGCTATACATAATCCGCTGGGATTTGATGGCTCTATCCACCTGGGCATGTCATCCCCTTGGATTTGTAGTCCTGAGCTCTGGGTTGGATTTTGTTGGAGGTGTTGAGATGCTCAGGGCTCATCTTAAGGGTCTCTTGTGGCTTCTGGTGAGCAGAGAGGAGGCTCCTGGGACATCTCCACGCTGAGGATTTGCAGGAAAGGAGTGGCCTAAATAACCCACAGCTTTCACTTCCATCCTCCAGCCTCCTTTGGGGACTTGCTGCTGCTCCTCCTCCTCCTCCTCCTTCTGCCTTTGCCCTTTTCCTCAGGCTGGAGAGGGACAGGGTTGGGATCTAATCAACCTTTGAACCTCCAGCACCTGGGTCACGGGGCGATCCCGCGCCGGGGTGGGGGGAGGACAAAACCTCGCTCTGCTCCCTCCGTGGGCGTTTCCCGGTGGTATTTTTGGGAAGGGAGCTGCTGCAGGGACACAGGTGCCGGGCGGGGGGGGCTGCAGGGAGGTGCTGGGAGCACGTGTTC
The DNA here is from genome assembly GCF_003945595.2 of Pipra filicauda. Classification (NCBI taxonomy): domain Eukaryota; kingdom Metazoa; phylum Chordata; class Aves; order Passeriformes; family Pipridae; genus Pipra; species Pipra filicauda. Next base: position 486,337 of record NW_024104786.1, on the reverse strand, counting down.
CATCTCACCTCCGACTCTGGGGGGGCCTCTGCGCGGAGCTGCCAGCGAGTTGTCTGCAGGCTGATTCACCTACCAGATGGTGCCGATGCTCCCTGCGCCGCAGGGTGGGAGCTGGGGATGCTGTTCCTGCTGTTCCCTCAGCGATGGGCCCCGGGGCTCCCTGTTCCAGCCCGGCACAGCCGGAATAACCACAATTCCCAGAGCCACCGCGGGGTCTCGCTGGCCCTTTCCCCCTGCAGACCCTCTCCGGGTCGCGCGGATGGGACCTGGAAACCTGAAGGTTCTCCGCCATCTCCGGGTGTTTGCCATCCATGAGTTTCCTCAGAGAGCAGCTTTGCCCCTCTGGCTTTGACCACGATGTCCCTCACTCCGTTTGCATCCCGATTCCCAGGGAGTTTGGGGTGAGGGCACGTTGGGATGGAGGTGCTCGGAGCACCCAGGGATGCGAGCAGGGAGCGGCAGGATGTCCTTGCTGGGGCTGTTTGTAAGACTCTCCATTCATATCCCTCTTCTTCCTCGGGAATCCTCTGTTTTCTCTCCCAGCCTGCTCCATCTTCAGGTGAGGAGTTTCTCAGGAGAGCCGAGCGAAATCCCGTTTTTAATCCCCAAAAAAAGGCAGCGTCACAACAAAGCTGATGCATCTCCCGTAGGCTGGACTAGAGCTGGTCCCAGATGGATGCAGCTCCCATCCCTCCCTCCCTGCCAGCCTCCATGGGAGCTGCATCCCTCTCCCCCATCACTGGCTGCACCCTTCCACCCCCGGGGAGGGAATGCCGGGAGGAGAGCTCGGAATGTGTGTCCCCCTCCGCCGCTTTAGGAGCTCTGGGAAGAGTTTTCCCATCGAAGGGGCTTAAATATTAAGGAGAAGGGAAATGACTTGCCGGAGGGAATGAGTCAGTGGCGAGCCAGGAATAGCACCCAGAGCCCTGACTCACCTGGGGAGCTGCTCACCTGCGGGCAACTGCCTGGGAAGGGCATCCCGGGGGTTGCCGGGGGGCTGCCGGGAGCATCCCCATTCCCCGTGGGAATATTTCCCAGCCAGCCCTGCTCATATCCCGGGTTTCTCTCCCTCCATGCCTCCTTGAGCTGATTTAGCACCTCAGGGGGAGGGCGTGTTCCTCGATGGAATTTCTATTTTCAGCCTCTTCTCTGGGTACCTTCCTAGGGGCGATGGTTGGGATGGGGCTGGAGGTGCATCCCTGAAGGAAAGGGGTGGATGGGGGGAGGCTGGGATCAGCTGCCACCGTGCTGGTGGCCATGACTCGGGGGCTGCTTGTCCCTGGGTCAAACCCACCGTCCAAAGGCAAAACTATGCAGTTTTCCCTATTTTTTTGGCCCTGGAGAAATCGGAGGGTTACAGTGAGACAAGAGTGTGACGGTGACACCAGGAAGGGCTGGGAAAGGGCCCAGCTGCCTCTCCATGCCATGGCAAAGGACCCTGCTCCAAACCAGCCCCATGGCTCTGACCCAAGGAGACCCTCCAGAGCCTCCTCTCCGGGCGGGCGAGTTCCCATGGCACAGCCTGGCCGCGTTCCCGGTGTCTCCTGACGCCGGGACATGTCCCGAGCTCGCAGGGCTGTAACATTCAACTCCAAATTCTTCCCTCCACCCACATGCCCGGGCCAAGCCAAGGGAGGCAAATGTTTCCCTGGCTGGGGGCTTTGAAGTGGCCACACGGAGATGAAAGGGGGGGATTTTGGAGCTGGTGTGAGGCGTGAACAAACTTCCTTCCCGCTTTCGTGCTTTATTTTCCAGCTAGAAAACGTGATATTCCTTTGGTTTTTAAGGAAATGGGGGGAGAAAAGATGGGGCTGGCAGGCTGGGGGGGTTGCTGTGGGATGGGGGAGCCCGGCCCTGGCAGTGACCCCGGGTTTGTTTTGGGTAGGGCTGACCCAAACACAGCCGGCCATTCCCGGCCGGGCCGTTGTGAGCGGGATCTCTAGAAAATCTGCGGAACACCGTGTCCCCAAACAGAATTAGTTCAAGACAGGTGGACTCGGGGCCTTTGGCTCGGGCTCAAAGGCGAGTTGGAGATGGGATTTGATGGGATGGGGACGGAGCATATGGTATCCATAGCTGGAAAAGTACTGGGCTGGCGGGAGCAGGTAGGGCAGGGAGAGCTGCCTGTGGAGCCAGAGGGTCCCCCCCCGGCACTGCCACGAGTGTGGGGTGCAGCCCCTCCCTGGGACCCCCCACGGAGGCAGGGGTGGTTTTTACTTGTATTCCAATGGGAGCAAAGCACGGGGGGATCGGTGCCAGTGGGATTCTGTTGGTGCAGCTCGGGAGACTCAGCTGGTCGTGGCCCTGCTGGTTCAGCACAGGGGCCTGCTGGGGGAGAGGAGCATCCCCGAGGACACCCCCCAGGCCCTGGGGACACGGCGTGTCCCACGGGAAGGGCTCACCCACGGGAAGGGCTCGGTGGCTGCGGGATGTGGGGGGGGGGGGGGAGCAGCACCAAAGAGTTTGGACTGAGGGCAATCCTGGGGGACAATCCTGGGAGCAACTGTGGGGGAAATTCTAGAGGGGCCAGCCCTGGGGGACAATCCTGGGGGTTAATCTTGGGGTGCAATTCTGAGGAGGATCCCAGGGGCAATCCCAGGGCCAGTCCTGGTGGGGGGACAGTCCTGGGGGTCAATCCTGGGGAGCAGCATCTGCCGCCCCGGCGAGATCCATTCCAACGTGCCGGCGCCTTTTCCGTGCTGGAATTGGCAGTGCCACTTGGCCATATGTGACTGAAGGGAGCCCAGCTGACTCCAGGCTGGGGACAAGGGACACGGGGGGCTGCTCCAGAGCTCTGGCACCCGCTTGGCACCCCTCCAGCCCGGATCCGTGCTCACCCACGGCGCTGCCGAGGGATCTGGGTGGTGACGGGTTGTTTTTGGCACCTCTTGCTCGTGAGGGGCTTTTTGGGGTCGTCTGACTGCGGGGCTGTGGTTTGGGGGGTGGGGTGCAGGGATTTTGGGGGGCTCCTGCCAGCTCAGCCCTGCGCAGGGCTCGTTAGTCACTGTGTTAACGAGCTGTGACTCACCCGGATCCCGCTGTGTGGGGAGACCCCGGAGCAGCGCCCGGACCCCCGGCACGGACCCACCCAGGGAGGGGGGTGCAGGCAGCCAGCCCCGGCCTGTGGGGCCCCAACATCCCCCCCTCGGGCCTGCCCAAAAGAAGCACCGTTTCGAGCAGGATTAGGGGAGCTGGTCTCCATGGAGACCGTGTGTGTGTCTCCGCACTGGTGCTGCTGGAGATGCTGGGGCTGCGCTTGTGCCCCTCTGGGAAACGGGGGCAACGCTCCCCGTCCCTCCCTGACGGCGCTGGAGGGATGCCCGGGACAGGATCCCACATCTCCTGCAGTGCCAGGGGTCCTGTGGCATCCGGGGGTCCCACAGCAGCAGGAGTCCTGCAGTGCCAGGGGGGTCCCACAGGCAGGACTGGGGGTCCTGCAGTGCCACGGTTCCCGTGGCACCCGTAGGTTCTGCAGCACCAGGGGTCCCCAAGTCAGGATCGGGGGTCCCGCGGTGCTGGGAGGGGTCCCGTGGCGCCCAGGGGTCCTGTAGTTGGGGCTGGTGCTCCTGCAGTGCCAAGGGTCCCACGACACCCGGGGGGGATCCCACAGGCAGGGCTGGCGTCCCGCAGCTCTGGGGTTCCCGCAGGCAGCCCCGGGGGGGTCCCACAGCGCCGGGGGTCCCGCAGGCAGGGCTGTGTGCCCCCCTCCCCTCCTCGGAGCCCCTCTCCCAGGCAGATCAACCCGCTGCCATCTGCCTGCGCTTGACCCACCGGCTCCCGCTCCGGGGAAGCGCTGCTCGCTGCCGGGAGATAATTGGCGGTGCTAATTAGCACGTTATTAAAACACCCCTCCTCCTCCTCCTCCTCCTCCTCCTCCTCCTCCCGGTGCTCCACGGCGGGGCACGGCGCTGCCGGGCGTGACACCCACCGTGCCCACCGTGCCCACCGTGCCCACCCTCCGCCCCACGAGCATCCCGGCGGCGCGGGTGGATGGATGGATGGATGGGCGCCCGGTGTGACACCGGGGGGACAATCGAGGGGACGCAAAAAGGAGGGTGGCGGGTGCCCGGGTGGCAGCCCCGCACGCGCCGCTCCCAGATGGGAAGCGAGCGGGGAGAAGGGCAGCGTGTTATTAAAACGTGTTGAGTTGTAATAATCCAAGGGGGTGGCATCGCCACATGGGAGGGAGCTATTTTAGACACAAACGCTCCGGAGAGGGGCTGCCGAGGGCACCCGCGGCAGGAGGGGGGGGTGACGGGGGAGAAGGAGACCCCCCTCAGCCCGCCCCCTTCCCCTCCCCAATCCCGCTTTTCCAACAGGTTGTGTATTACACGGAGATGCACAAGATTTTTGGGGACCTGACGGCGCAGATCGACCGGCCCGGGCTGAGCGATGAGCAGCGGGAGAGGGAGAACGACGCCAAGCTGAGCGAGCTCCGGGCGCTCTCCATCGTGGCTGATGACTGAGGGGAGGAGGGGGGTGGCCCCCCTCGACCCCAACTCCCAGCCCGGGGGTGGATTTGGGGCGCTGGAACTGCTCCCTTTGCCGCATGGATCCCTCCTGCCCCGACAAGGGGTGGGGGGCACAGCGGGGGCCACCCCCTGCCAGCGTCTGGGTTGGTTTTGCCTCCCCCACAGACGGGTTTTGCCTTAAATTGGGGGGTGTGGTGGAGCAGGGAAGGGAGGTGTCCCATGTGGATGAAGGTGGGAATGGGGTGGGGGCTGCTGGCCTTTTCCAGGCACTCCCACAGTCCAGACCCACTCCAGGAGGATGAGACACCCCACCCTCACGCCCCTTCATTTTGTGCCTTAGGAGCCCAGGGGAGGGTAAAAATCGCTGAAATCCCATTTTTTTTTTGAGGGAAAGGGTGATGATTCCCGTGCCGAGCATCCCTGCCTCTTTGCATGGGAGTGGCACAAAATGCCTCTGCCCCACAGCCGGGGGGGAAGGGGGTACAAGGGATGCCCAGGGAGGGGGAGCCCAGAGCCCAGCGCAGAGAGATCCATAAAGGAGGATTTTTTTCCCCAGCTAGGAGAAAATCCAAGGAAAACTGGGGGGGGGGGGGAGGGTGTGGGGTGCTGCAGCCCCTCCTCGGTGTCCGGGGGAGGGCACAGGGGCTCCGCCGCTCTTCTCCAATAAAGTTTTTGGGAGCGCAGCGCCGGTCGCTGTCGGTGCCCATCGCCGTGGCCTCGGGCCACCGCCGGGCCGCTGCCGCCCTCTGCTGTCACCCGCCCGCCACTGCCGGGGGGGTGGCACACACGGGGGGACTCGGGGGTGGCACCCAGGGAAGGCTGGAAGGGGTGGGAAGGGAAAAAAGGGGGATTGAGCATCCCTCCCCGAGGAGGTGAGGAGAGGAAACGGCGTCAGCAGAGCACGAGGAGCACAGTTCTCCAGTAAAACACAGGGAATTTGGGCCTGAGCTGGCGCTTTCCGGGCACTGCAGGGAGCCTGGGATGGGACAGAGGGGCTGGAAGCACGCTGTGATGGAGGTAACGGGGGTCCCTTCTCTGCCTGGGGTTGGCACGAGGCTTCCCGCGCCTCCAGGTGAGGGCACACGGCTCCAGACATCGGGAAAACCACCCCCTCTTCCCACCAGTACCCGGATTTGGCAAACCAGACCCTGCACAAGACAGGGTGTCCTGGGAAACCAGCAGAGAACAGGGAGTTGGACCCCCACCCCTAAACCCAAAACTTGCCATTCCCAGCTGGAGCGAAGGGAATGGGACAGAGCCCTGGCAGGCCCTGGGAATGCCCCAGTGGGGCTGTTTGGAGGGACAGAGCGAGGCCCCCCAAGAGCATCCCGTGCCCCATCCCGTGCCACAGCTCCTCCCCAGCTCCAAGCACGGAAAACTTCATCCCTCCCTCTGCCCTGTTCCTTCCCAACTGCATCACATGCTGGGCCAGGTTTAAACAAAATAAACTCCGTTGCCACGGTTACCCAGAGCAGGGATGCTAAATATATAGAATATATATATTTATATGTATTTAACTACCATGCAGGAGCAGGGGCACGTTCTCCCGGCGGGATCTTGAGCCCTGCAGACCTTGGGATGGCTCCCAAGCAGGCAAAAAGTCCGTGGCAGCCTCTCCGTGGCCTGGAAGTGTTGATTCCTCACTGGATTCAACCCCACCTGGTGGCTTGGTTTGTGTCACTGTGTCACCCTGGGCAGGGCAGCCAGACCTGCCTGTCCACCTCATCCCCAGTGTCCCACTTCATCCAGAGCATCCGCCCTCGGCAAATCCCAGCTCCTGCTCCTCCTGCCCTCAGGGAGAGGGATCTCACCCACGGAAACTTAACCCCAGCATTCCCAGGGATTCTCTCTGCGTAGTCTCCGCACTGGCTGGGGAGGAGAATTCCATCTTTTATAGTAAAAAGCGGATAATTACCGGGTTTTGCACCACCCACAAGATCCCGGCGTTAATAGGGAAGAGCTGGCAGGAAGGGAAAATTAACTCTATGATGTGGAATGTTCTCAGCTGAGACACTGAGGGATGCACTGCTCCAGGGTGATCCCTGTGAGTGGTTGTAGGGACGGGGTCAGGATGGGAACACCCTCCTTCCTCCCCAGCAGTTGCTCCCAGTGAGCCCAGTTGTGTTCCAGCACCTCAACTGTCCCCCTTCCTCCCCGAAGCCCCCAAGGGACAAGACCCCAGGGGACAGGGAGAGGTTTAGCAGCTGCCATCCCACCACCAGTCCAGCAGCACCAATCCAAAAGGTTTTTCCCCCAAAAACTGGGTGAATTAACCCTTGCCAGGACTGCCAGCACCAGCACACACCTGGGTCAACACCTTGATTTTCCTGGTCAGGTGCCTGGGAGCTTTCCTGTGCTCTGGGTGATCCCGGGGTGGGAGAGAAAGACTCAGACCTCCCTCTTCCTCCTCCTCACCTGGGTCCTGAAAGGAGAATTGGCATCACCCGGACCAGCCTCAGCATCCTTGGGATCAGTGGGATGCAGATGGGGTCCCCCAGGTGAGGGGGAAGGTGTCCAGCCAGCCCAGGTGGAGGTGACAGAGGGGCAGCAGGGGAGGGGGGTGCCCAGATGCCCATCCCACCACAGATCCAGCCCATCCCTGTCCTTTTCCCACCCCGAGTCCCTCGTACCCGTTGCTCCTCACCCCCGGGGGGCTCAGGTGAGTGGAGGAGGGCAGTGGGAAGGGCTTTGATGCCGGGAAGGGGGAGGACAAGGACACAGCAACCCCCTGCCCAGGTGTGGGTGCTCCAAAAACCCTTCAGCACCCTCTCATCAGGCTGTGACCCGGCCGACCCTCCTGGGGGGCACTGCCAGGGACCCCCTGCCCCCCCCCCAGCACCCGGATCCATCCCCTGCCATAAGGATGGATGAGCACTCACGTTTCCCGGGAAGGAGCGGTGGGATGGAGGAGATCGGAGCTCCGAGGATGCCCCCGGGGTGTGCGGGTGGGAGCGGTGCCGGGAGGGCTCTGGAGAGGCTGCGGGATCCGCCGCTGGGAAGGAAGAAGCCCAAGTGACGGTAGGAAAACACCAGGAAAGGGAGGAGGGGGAAAAGGGGAGGGATAACGGGATACCTGGTTGGAGACCACCTGCGTCTTCCTCTCCTGCCAGACCCGACCCGTGGACACGATGAGGGGCTCCAGCAGCGCCAAAACAGCATCACCCCCGGCCCGACCCCCTCCTCACCCACCCCCAAAACACCCCTGCGGGCTGGGGACCACCCCGAGGGACACCCGCTCCTTCCTCCCCACCCGCGACGAGCCCGGGAGCATCATCCCCACCCCTCCCCAGCTCCGGCGCGCCCTCCCCACCGGCAGCTAGCGGGGAGTAGGGTGTTGGAGGGGGAGGTCTGGCAGGAAGGACAAGCTTTACCCCCCTCCCGAGGCAGCGAAACTCCCCCCGGGAGCCTGCCCAGCCCCGGGGCTGAGCTGGGAGGAGGGTCGGGGGGGACCCGGGGGAGGGGGCTCGGAGAGAGGGGGCTCGAAGGGGGGGCGGCAGCCGCTGGAACAGCCCGTGGGAACGGGCCCGGTCGGACAAAAGGGGCGGAAAAAGCCGTCGGAAGTGATGCGGCCGTGACGTCACGGCGGGTTGAGGGGGGAGTGACGTCACGCGCGACAGCACCTCACCTCTCTATCAGTGCAAAGACTTTATTGAGGAGGAGGGGGAAAGAAAAAAAAGGGTGAAGGGGGGGGCACCGGGGACCGGCCCCGGGCGGGCGTGACGTCGTAGGGCGGGGTGTGACGCGATAGCACAGCGAGGTCCCTCCGTCCAGGCGCATCGGTGGGAGCGGGACCCGTCCCCCGTCCTACCTGCACCGGCCACCCCGGAGCGAGCGGCGGGTGAGGCGGGTGAGCAGCACCTTCACCCGGTCCCAGTGCGAGCGCCCGTCCTGCCGGCACAGGGGGGAGTCAGCGGGGGAGGACCCGCGGGACCCCCGCCCGCCGCGCCCCGACCCCCCCCGGCCGTACCTTGTCCGGTGCCGGGGCACCCGCCCCGCTCTCGGAGGGGTCCAGCAGGCTGGGGGAGCTGGCAGAGTGCCCCCACATCCTCCGGCACGGCTCGGGGGCTGCACGGGGGGGGGGGGGGATGGTGACAAAGCTGTCAGGGTCTGGGGTCCTGCCGTCCCACATCCCACCCCTCTCACCTGTTGCCTGATCCCGCCATCCCCGCATCCCACCCCTCTCACCCGGTGCCTGATCCCGCCATCCCCGCATCCCACCCTTCTCACCTGGTGCCTGATCCCGCCATCCCCGCATCCCACCCCTCTCACCTGGTGCCTGGCTGTCGGAGCAGGAGCGCGGCCGGAACCCCTCACCCCTCCACGCCGCCGAATCCTGCCTCGGGGGCTCCCGGGTGGGCTGTGGGCGAGGAGAGGAGAGGCAGGGTGTGACCTGGGACCCCCAAAGCCCCCCCACCCACGCATCCCACCTCCTCCCGGCCCTCACCAGAGTGCCCGGGCGGGCGCGCCGGGCATCGGCCGCCTGCTGCCGGAGGATCCTGTTGTCCTGCTGCAGCCGCGCCAGGCGCTCCAGCATCTGGCAGACGTGCTCCAGGTAGCGCAGCCCCTGCCCGTCGGGCACAGCCCGGGGGTCTCGGGGGCTGCCGGGCGGCCGAGCCCTTCCAGCCGCGGGGGCCGCCGCCCCCTCGGGCTCTTCGGGCTCCCGCGGGTCCCGCGGGGGCTCCGCCAGGTCGGCTGTGCTGGCGCTGCGCCGGCTGAGCTGTCGCGGGCATCGCTGCCTCCTGCTCCGCTGCGCTGCCTGCAGCAGCTTCCTGCTGGCAGAGCGGCTCAGGGGGGTGCAGGGGGGCTCCGGGCCCGGCTCCTCCCCGGGGGGATTCTCCGCCGAGAAGCCGTCGAGGGAGAAGCTGCTCTCGGAGCCCAGCGGGGTGCAGGGCGAGTGCTCGTTGCTGGCCATCTCCACCCCGGAGTCCTCCGACTCGGACTTGAGGAGTCTCCCGCCGGCCGGGGGGCTGCTGGGGGGCCGCGGGGGGGGTCCCCGGGTGCTCATGCCCCGCGGGGGCTGCCGCGGGCTCTCCTGCAGCCGGCGGTAGACGCTGGCGGAGGTGCGCACGATGCAGCTCTCGGCCGTCTCCCAGGGACCATCTGCGGGGCGAGGGAGGACGGGGGGGGTCTCAGCTGGGGGGTCCCTGGGTGCAGAACGGGGTGTCCACCCCTCACACACGAGCCCACCACCCTCCCAGCCCCCCCCTCGGGCTGCTCCACAGCAGCTCCAGCCGTGCCCAGGCCACTCTCCCTGTTGCCACAGGGGGGTTACAGCCCCACCCCTGCCCAGAGACCCCTCTCCAGAGGGTCCCCACAGCCAGGGATGTTCCTACGACTGCAGTGTGTTGTCGCTGCTTCCCAAAAACAGCCCTGGCCTCTGCCATCCTCCTCCTCCTCAGCCACGCTGCTGAACTGCTGGGGGGGGGCCACACACGACCCCCACCCCAACCTGGCTGCTCTCCCTGTGTCCCTCTCTGTCCCAGTGCCAACAATCCAGGCCACAGTGTGGGATCCCGGACACCTGATGGCTCCAGGGACCACCAGCACCTCACACTTCTCCCCACAGGAAAGGAGGGGGGACATCACCAGCCGGGATGTGCCCCCCTCCCACCACCCCCCCGCAGCTCCAGGTGGGATCCCGGTGCATCAACGGGGGGGTCTCGGCATCCCTTTCCCCCCCTCCCTTCCCAGCCAGGCCACGGCAAAGGCCTCAGGGAGGTGGGAGCGAAGCTTTGGCACCTCCTGGGAGTCGCCCACCCCTCCAGGAAGCCCCACTGGGATCTGACACCCCCCCAGACACACTCACAGCAGCTGAACCTCCTCTTCCAGACGGCGCGGGAGCCCCCCCACATCGCCGGGAGCCGGAGCCGAGAGCCGGGCGCGCGTCCCGGCGCTCCCTTTTATAGCCACCCCAGCCGGAGACGGGCCCTGTATCCAGAGGCACCTCATTACGGGACTGGTTCCCAACTGGTTCCTCGCTGGGTTTGGGATCGGCGATACTGGCTGGGCCGGTGGTTAAGGGCTCCCTTCCCACCCCAACCGCGGTGTTTGGGCACCGGCAGGCAGTCAGGAGCCGGGGGAATCCCACCAAATTCCAGGGAACTCACTCAGGAACTCCGGCTTGGGTTGAGTTTACCTGTCAGGGGTCCCAGTGCCCCCAAATTCCCGCAGCCACACCACCCACCGTGCACCCCTTGGGGGCTGGAGAGGCCGGGGCTGGTGCTGGGACAATCCATCCGTTCAGCGGGATTGAATCCCAGCAATCCCGTGGGGCAGCCCGTCCACCCCAGCAGGATTGAATCCCAGGAATCCCGGGGGGCAGCCCCTCCACCCCGGCTCGGTGGCTGCCAACATCCCGGCTCCCACACGCCGCGTTCCCGCGGGCTGCCGGACCCCACGCACCGAGGGGCTGCTCCCCCCCCACCACGGGGGTGCCACCAGGGTGGGGGGCACAGGTAGGGATGTGGGGGGATCCCCATCCCCTCCTCCTGGGTTGGCAGCTCCAGCTCGGCTGGATCCCAGATCCTCCCAGTGCTTTCTGGCTGTTGCTGCTGGAGCAGGGGGGGTCCCAGCACAGGCAGAGTCGGGGGGGCACACAGAGATGGACCCTGGGTTTTGGGGACCCCCCCACTGCTCAGTGGGCTCCGGGTGCAGGAACAGGCCCGTCAGCCTAAACATGGGAAGGGAAAAACCTGAATTCCCAGCACAGCCAGCACAGTCCTTGGCCCCTCCCAGCAGGGAGGGGGCTGAAAACGAGGGGTCCAGGGACCCCCTTCAGCACAGAGAGCACGAACTGGGGGGTGCCAGGGATCCCCAGCTTCCCTCTGCAGCACAAACAGCACTGACTGGGGGTGCCAGGGACCCCCGGGTTCCCTCTGCAGCACAGACACCCCAAACCAGGGATCCCTGAGGATCCCTTCCAACAGGAACTTCCCAGGCTGGAGACACCGGAGGCCCCCCCAGCTGCAGGGGGAGGGTCCCCCTTGGCCCCGGGGGCAACCGACTCACCGCCGTCATGGAGCGGCTCCACGCTGAAGGCTCCGCGCCGGCGCAGCATCCCCGGGAACAGGGAGCGACTGGGAATGGGGTACGAGGGAGGGAACCGAGATCCTGGAGCCGGACAGGGAGTACCGGGAACAGGGCAGAGAAAAACCGGGAATGGGGAAGCGGGTGCGGGAGCCGGGCAGAGGAGAAACAGGAACCGGGAGCCGGGCAGGGAGCAGCGGGCTCGTCCTCCGCCGCTTTATGGGGCAGGGCGGGGGGGGGCGGCACAGCCCCGGGGCGGGGCGGGGCGGGGGTGGGGGGGCCGCCCCCTGCCCGGGCAGCCCCTTTGCCCCCAGCCCCACCTGTGCTACCCCAGAAGGGCTCAAAGCGTTTATTCCTCTTCTTTTTTTTTTTTTTTATCCCACCTACCGAGGGCGGGAGAGGGGCAGGACCATCATCATCATCCTCCTCCCTCCCTGGGGGTCCTAGAGAGTCATGGAATGGTTTGGGTGTGAAGTGACCTTAAAGACCATCCACCATCCTGCCACGGGCAGGGACACCTTCCACTGGCCCAGGTTGCTCCAGCCTGGCCTTGGACACTCCCAGGGATGGGGCAGCCACAGCAGCTCTGGGATGTTTAATCGGGAATTCCACGGTGAGAGCTCCATGGACGTGCCCGGGGGCACACGAGGGGCTGTGGTGCACCCCAAACAGACCCCAGCGAGACCCCAGGCAAGAGGGGAGGGGTCTCCTGGCTGTCCCCAGGACAGGGGAAGGAGCTGGTTCCCTCCCAGGCGAATCCCAGATAACAGCAAAGCTCATCTCAGTGCAAACACCGGAGGGTGGGGAGCAGAGATAAGAGCCCACCTGGGCCCCTGCAGGACAAAGGGCTCGGCCAACAGCCCCCAATAAACCCCCGACACCTCCCAGGGACACCGGGAGCAGGGAGGGGACATCCAGCCCCGCGGGGAGCCCTGACCTTCCTGGGAGCACCACAAGGCCAGCTGGGATGTCACTGGAGAGCCCTGGGATGTCACTGGCCCCCCACCCTGGGTGCAGGCAGGAGGGCTGGGGGGTCTGGGGTCCCTGCCTGCACCCTGGGATTTGGGGGGGGACCCACCTTGCCCCCACCCTGGGGCCCCAGCACAGAGCAGACACAGGAGTGGAGCAAATATATATTATATTTATATATAATCTGGTTTAATACCTTGTTGCAGTCAGTGTACAAGTGGTGCCAGCCCTTCTCTGGCACCCAAGTGCTCAAGCATCCCTGTGACCCCCCCCAAAGTCTCCCCTCCCCAGTGTCACCCCCGTGTCCCCCACTGCTGCAGCCCAGGCTGAGAACTAACCCAGCTCATCACACAGACTGCGAAGGCTGTAGTGCATCCCTCCCCAAAAATCCCGGCCATCCCGAGCCCTCAGCCCCCCCACGACACCCCCGACCCCAGTGGGGCTGTGGGGGCGGGGGGCTGACCCCGGGACACGGGGGGGATGCGGGGGGTGACCCCCCATCACTCCTGTGGCTCAGGAGTGGGGGGACACGGGCGGGGGGGACACGGGCGCCCCCGGGGGGCCCTGGTAGCGCAGGCGGGCGTGTTTCTCGCAGAACAGCTCGTCGCCCACCCAGAAATGGCCCCTCATCTTGAGGTTGAGGCCGCAGTCGGCGCAGCTGTAGCAGGACGGGTGCCGGTACCGCCCGTCCTGGATCCGCACCGCCTGCGTGCTGGGGGGACCCCGGGAAGGGGCGTCAGCGGGGCGCCCTCCGTGTCCCCCGGGTCCCCTCCCACCCCACCGCGGCCCCGGAGCGGTGGCAGGGCGGGGCTCTGCCCAGGGATTCCGTCCCCGCTCGCATCCCAGGGTCAGCCCTGTTTGTTCCCTGCTTGGAGCAGTGACAGGGATGGGTCCTGCCCTAGGACCTCCCTGCCCCCGGACGCCCCCAGCCCCACTCGCAGCCCAGGATCAGCCCCAGGCTGTCCCTGAGAGGAGCAATGACAGGGACAGATCCTACCCCAGGACCTCCCCCAACCTCACTCACAGCCCAGGATCGGCCCCGCTTCGGCCCTGTGGGAGCGACGGCAGGGACAGATCCTGCCCCGGGGTCCGCCCAGCCCCAAGACCGACCCGTTTTTGGCTTGGCCAGGAGGGACGGCAGGCACGGCCCCTGCCCCGGGACCCCCCCAGCCCCACTCACGCGATGCTGCTCCCGCACTTCTCGCAGACGTGCAGCTTCTGGACCCCGGCCACGGGTTTGCGGGCGCTGGACGAGAGCCGGCTGGGGAAGGGGGCTGTGGGACCACCTGCGGGAGGAGGGGGGAAGAACGGGGCCATCAGGGTCCTGCCGCCCCCCTGCCGGACCCCCCGCCTCCCCCCGCGCCCTGTCACCTCCTCCCTCGTCCTCCAGCGCCTCCTGGAGCAGGCGGAAGGTGCTGGATTGCCGCGGGGCCGCCCGCAGCTCCCGGTTCTCCTGCAGCATCTTGTAGACCTCCGAGTCCTCCTCCAAGCGCCTCATGGCCGGCTCCGAGCCCTGGCTGTGGGACGGCACCCCGAGGGGGAGATGTCTGGGGGGGTTGACAGCACCCAAATTCCGGGATCCACCCTCTGCACCCCCCCCACCACCCGCCTGCCACCTGATCCCTCCCCCCCGGGAGCTGCCCCGGCCTGCCCGGCCCTACCGCGGCCCCACCTGCCTCGCAGGTGAGTTAACCCTTTCCACGGGCTCCCTCGGCACCCGTGGGTGCCAAATCACCACGCCAGGGTGGGGTTGGGGGCTTCCCTGTGTCCTGTCCCCCCCCCCACCAGCCCCGCTCCGTACCTGTTGCAGGTGTTGGGAGAGAGGGAAGGGCGACGCTCCCTGTGTGTCTCCCAGGGGTTTTGGGGGGCTCCAAACCCCGGTGAGGGTGGGCAGGGGGGTGGAGGCAGGATGGACCCCTGGCAGCTGTTCTGGTGGGTCAGGATTCCTCGCTCCTGGCAGGGGGAGAGAGGTGATGGGAGGGCACAAGGGGTCAGGCTGGGGTGGCCCCCAAAGCGGCCTGAGCTCCCTGGCAGGGTGCCCACAGACCTTCCCTCTCCCTCCGGGGATCCTGGGGGCACTTGGACCAGGCCCAGAGGGGCTTTTCTCGAGCCCTTGTCTCTGGAGGATGCAGGGATGCTCCGTGGGGCAGCTGCTTCTCCTCTCTGAGCCCAGCTGGGGTCAGCAGGACCCCCAGGGGGGCCAGGGCAGCACCCCCACCCCATAACCCCTGCGCCTGCGCCCGTCCCCTCCCCACCATCTGCTCCTGCTTAGCGGGCCCGGCGAGGCAGGAAAGAGGAACCCTGGATAAGTGGAAGCTGATGTTCCCGGGAGCGGCTGCCACGCAGATGGGAACCCCAGGGGGACCCCGGGACGGGGACAGGGATCCACCCCCACCCGGATTCATGGAGAGGGAGAGGGGAGCAGCCCCGGGGTTCTGTGGGGTCACGAGGAGATGAGGGACGAGCTAAAATTAGGCGCGGGAGGAGCCGGCCGCCTTGGCCTCGTCCCCGCCGGGATCCAGCGCCAACCCACCCTGGGATGGGGGGAAGTTCGGGATCCACGGGCAGCCCTTCCCCCTGGCTCCCCTTTGAGCATCTTCACGGCCCCGTGGTGGGGGGCTCCGGGCAGGGAGGGACACTCAGGGACAGGGAAGGACCATCTGGGGCAGGGAGGGACCCTCCGGGGCCAAAGCAAACAGGGAGCTGGGGAGGAAGGAGGGAGCGGGCGGCCGGAGGAGCCAAGGGGCGGCCGGAGGAGCCAAGGGGCGGCCGGGGCTGCGGCCAAAGGCAGCCGGGAAGGGCCGCGCTCCGGGACCACGGCGCTTCCCAATTTGGGCTTGGAAAACAAGAAAAAGAGAAAGCAGGGAGGGGAGCAGAGGAGGGAGACGCCAAGCCCGGAGCCAGCGGCTGCCCGCGGGGATGGACGGGGCGGCCACGGGCATCCTGCGGCTGATCCAGGGGGTGGAGGAGGAGGAGGCATCCAGCCCCCGGGCATCCCGGCCCCGCTCCCGGGGCATCCCACCGGGCCGGGGGTGCGCCGGGCCGTGGGTCCCTGCCCGGCCAACACCCCAGTGCCCCGGGCTGGCGGGAGTGGGGCTGGGCCTCCCCAAACTGGTTTGGCCTCCCCAGGCTGGCGCCGCTGCCAAGAGGAGCAAAACATCCCTGGGCAGGTGCCGGTGCCCGCGGGTCTGGGGGTGCTGCCAGGGCGACGGGGAGGGGGCACCAGAGGGGAGGGGGCACTGGCTGTGCCCGAGGGAGAGCAGGGCTGGGCAGTGATGTGGCCAGGGGGCTGCAAAGGGGGGTGGTTGGGGGCTCAAAGGGGGTGATTTGGGGCTCAAAAGTGGGATGGTTTGGGTTTGCAAAGGGGGATGGTTTGGGGGTCCAAAGGGGGTGATTTGGGGCTCAAAAGTGGGATGGTTTGGGGGCTCAAAGGGCAATGGTTTGGGGGTTTAAAGTGGGGTGCCTTGGGTTTGCAAAGGGGAGTGGTTTTGGGGCTCAAAGGGTGATGATTTCAGGGCTCAAAGGGCATGGCTTGGGTGTGCAAAGAGGAGTGGTTTTGGGGTCAAAGGGCATGGCTTGGGTGTGCAAGGAGGGTGGTTTGGGGCTGAAAAGGGGGAAGGTTTAGTGTCACAAAAGCTGATGGTTCACAGATGCCCCCCCCAGCACCTCTGCCTGCCCCCCTGCAGCCCCCCAGCTCCCCACTCACCTGGCAGAGGCCGGGACAGGTGAACTCCTCCTCCAGGGGCTGGGAGCTGTGGGGAGAGAATGGAGCCATCAGGGGGGTCCCAGGCCCTCCCCAGCTCCCTGCCCACCCCCCAGCCCCACACACAGCAGGGTCCAGCCTTACCTGGCACTGTGGGGCAGGTGGATGGGGGATGCCAGGCTGGGGTCAGGGGCTCTCAGGGCGCCCTGGCTCTCATCCCGTGTCCGCAGCGTGTCCTGGGGAGGGGAGGGTGACACCAGCAGCTGCCACCAGCCCTGGGTGGGGGGACAGGGTGTACTGGGGCTCACCTGGACACGTGTGGCCAACCTTTCCAGTGAGGTATCCCCGTTGGCATGGCTGGGAGGTGGCATCAGGGACCTGGGGTCCAAGGGAGAGCAGGGAGGGTCTGGAATGTGCCCCAGGAGCGCTCAGCCCCTGCTCATGGCACAGCACAGCACGGCCTGAACGCTCCTCCCAGCCCCTCCAGAAGGTGGGGAGAGGCACCAACTGGGCCCCCAACTGGGACCAGTCGGCCAGGGAATGGCTGCCAGCGCTGCATGGCCTCGTTAGCACCTGACTCCTTAATTAGAGAGCCGGACCAGGCTCCTGGGGGAGGGGGGGGATGGCACAGCCCCAGGAGTCGCCCGAGGGGAAGAACAACCAGCACACACTTGGCTGGGGACCCCAACCCACATGGGGACACCCCTGGCACCCAGCTCCAGCTCCGGGGCTCGGGGCTGCCCACCCCCCTCAGCACCCACCTCTCCACCTCCAGCCGGAGCTGCCCAGGGCTCTGCTTGATCTTGTTCTGGGCCTCCACGTGCAGCATCTCGGCCGTGCTCTCCCCGTTGATGGTGACAATGACATCCCCCGCCCGGAGATCACCCGCGGCCGCCTTCCCGTGCTCCGTCACCTCCGTGGAGAAGAAGGGGGACGTGGGGACAGCCCCAGTGACCCCCAACACGCACCCCCCACGCGCAGCCCTCGCGCCAAGCTCCGCGTCTACTCCTGCATCCCGGTGGCTCCCACCCTCTGGAATCCCCACGGCCTGGACAAGAACAGCACCAGACCCTCCGCCAGGGTGGGAGCACGGCCCTGGAGACAACACCCGGAAGCCTGGCACGGCCCTGCCCAGCCCGGGGGTGGCACGGGGCCCCTGCGCCGCCGTCGCCTGCCGTGGGCCGTTCCCACGGAGCGGGATCCCCCAAGGACAAGCAAACAGGATCCTCTCCCCGGAGCAGCCCAGCACGGCGCCCGCCCGGCGGCCTCCCCCGGCCCGGGGGGGCACGTGGTGGTGGTGGGTGGGGGGGGGTCCTACCTTGGAGACAGTGATGGGCTTCCCGAAATCTCGTCCCCCGGAGATGCGGAAGCCCCACGGGGCCGGGCCGGGCAGGGTCACGGTCACTGGCATGGCAGCGGGTGGCTCTGGGCGGGCAGGAGGGCGCTGTCAGGGATCCCAAGCACCCAGGCAGAGGGAACCCCCCTCCTCTGACCCACAGCCCACCCAACGGGAGCCTCCTTGTCCCGGCTGCACCCCGAGCAGGGGGTGATGGAAACCGGCAGCGCTTTCCTTCCGGGGAGGGGACCCACGTCCCTGCGGGGTGTCAGCAGCCACCGCCGCTTCCTCTTGCTGCCCCAAGGCTGGTGGCTTCCTCCCCCCGGAGCACGGGGGTCCCAGGCAGCCGTTGGCGCAGCTGAGGCAGCCAAGGTCGTTCCCAGGGGCTGGAGCGAGGCAGGGAATCAGCGACGCCTTGGCAGCAAGGCCAATCCCGCAGCACGGCAGGGCCAAGCCAGCGGGGTTTGGAGGGGAGGATGTGGTGATCCCGCTGCTCACCACGGGGGGGTCTGGCACCCGGCAAGGACCACCACCCCGAGTCCTTCATCCTGCAGCCAATCCAGACCAGTAAAGGGTGCTGAGTATCCCCCGGGGGTGTCCCA
Organism: Pipra filicauda; assembly: GCF_003945595.2. NCBI lineage: Eukaryota > Metazoa > Chordata > Aves > Passeriformes > Pipridae > Pipra > Pipra filicauda. Next base: position 468,229 of record NW_024104786.1, on the reverse strand, counting down.
TGGCACCCCAGGGAGAGTAGCAGCTCCTGGTTTTGAGGGGATGGGTGGGAACAGAGAGCCCCATCCCCTAAATCTACACCAGATCCCATCCCATCCCACCACAGCCTGGCCGAGCTCTGCAGAGCCCGGGGAGAGCTGAATATCGCGTCTGGAACCGGGCATCCCATCCGGAACCGGGCACCTCGTCCGCAGCCGCCGGGAAGGCATGTTAAAAATCCCAAGCGCACAAAGAGGGGCTTGAGAGGCTGCCCGGAAGAATTTCCTGGGCTGGGCTTCCAGTGCCGGGAGGAAACCCCAAACCCCAAACCCCCTCCCCATGCCCGGCCCTGCTCAGCATCCCTGGGCAGCGACGGCTGCCTGACTGGGGACCCCCACACCCGGCTGGGCACCAACCCCAGACCCCCGAAGGGTCCTGCACCTCTTCTCCAGCCCCTGCACCCCTCCTTTTTGTCCCGCACCCCTTCTCCATCCCCTGCTCCCCTCCTCTGTCCCCCGCTCCCCTCTCGGTCCCCCGCACCCCACCTGTGTCCCCACTCCCTCCCGGCTCTGTCCCCCTCGCACAGCGACGTCTTTGTGCCCGCGGCGACTGGCGGTGCCGCCTGGCACCCGCGGGGCGAGCAGCGGGGACGGGCGATGCCAGAGGAGGCGCGGGGACGTGGGGACACGGGGACGTGGGGATTTGAGCTATGGGGACACTGGGATTTGGGGGACGTGAACACCTGGGGATGTGGGGGGACAGGCTGTCCGCAGCCCCCCTCCCCTGCGCGGCGGAGCAGCATCCGCGGGACCCCCGGGCACCGCGACCCCCGAAGGAAGGGCATCCCCAACAACCGCAGCGGGCGCTCGCCGGTCCCCCCGCACCCCGCGGTGCCCCCCGCGCCCCCCGTGCCCCCCGCACCGCCGGTACCCCCCGCACTCACCGGGGCGGCCGAGCCGGGCGGCCCCGCGGGGCTGCGGAGCCGAGCGCGGCCCCGGGACGGCGCCGCCTCCTCGGGAGGAGCCGGGCCGGGCCGGGCCGGGGCGGGCTGCGGGCACGGCCCCCCCGCCCCGACGGGGCGCACGGCGGCGGCTGGTCCCGCCCCGGCACCGCCCGTGGGCGTGGGGGGATCCCCGCGGCCCCCGCGCGGCGTCCTGTGGGACCCCCCCGCCCCGCCGGCCCCTCCCGAATCCCGGCACGCCCCGACTCGGGCTGAGCTGAGCTTTAATGATGGACGAGAAGCAAAGGCGACTCCCGGACGCCGACCCACATCCCGGGTCGCGGCCGTCATGGTCAGGCCCGGCACCGGCGGACCCCCGGGGCGACCCCAGGGGCGGCGGGCACCGGGCAGCGGTGAGGAAGGGGCGTGTTAAGGCACTGGGGTGGGGGAGACCCCCCGCGCCGGGGGGATTTGTCCCTGTTAGAGGCAGCCCCATAGGGGCGGGAGGGAGCTGGAGGCGCTTCATCCCCGCGGAGGGGACACTGCGGGGACACGGCGTGGCCGAGGCGGGGCAGCGGGGCGCGCCCCCCGGCCCCAGCCCTCGCGTCCCCCGCCGTGGCCGCGGGTCACACCGGCGCCACGTAATTCCCGGGGAAAGTGCCGAATTTCTGCGTCCTCCTGGACACGCCTGCGGGGGGGGACAAAGGCAAGGGGAGGCGGTGAGGGGTCGCGGCGGCACATTGTCCCTCCTCCCTGCCCCCGTCCCGGCGGGCACGCACCCACGAACCAGCCGTCGTCGCACTGCTGCATGACGTCCACGCGGTCCCCCTCCAGCAGCTCCAGCTCGTCGGCGTTTTGGGGCCGGTACTGGTAGAGCGCCCGGTACCTGCGAGACACGGCGTGGCCAGAGCCCACCCCCCACACGGGGAGGGGGGGACACGGCGCGGCGGGGACGCTCCCGGCCCTACTTACGGGGTCCACCGGATTTCGGAGCCGTTGTAGGACGGGGCGGGCTCGGGGCGGGCGCTGGTGGGTATCCCCGGGGTCGCACGCTGCGGGGGCAGAGAGAGGGTGGGTGCAGCGTTCGGGGTGTCGCCCAGGGCGGGGGGCACGATGCCAGGGCGGGGGGGCACTCACCTGCTCGGGGGCCCAGGCTGGACGCCGGGGCTCCTGGTGGGGGTGGGCGGCCGCAGGCTGGGGGGGGCTGGCGGAGGCCAGCGAAGGGCTGGGGGTGCCAGAGTGGGGCAGCTTCGGGGAGGCGGGGAAGGCGACGCCGAGGTGCCCACCCGTGACCCCAGGACGTGGCTCCACCGCCCGGGGGGAGCCGGCGGGGTTCTGGGGGACGCGGGGAGCGGGCGAGCGCTGCAGGGACGGGGACATGGCGGGGGTGGGCGAGGGGGGGATGTCCTCGGCGGTGGCCTTGACCCGCGGCTCCTTCAGCACCTGGACGTAGGTGGCGGGGAAGATGCCCTGGCGGCTGGTGCCCGAGATCCGCCCCTCGTACCAGTTCTCGTCCACCCGCCGCACGAGGCAGATCCGCTCGCCCTGCAGCAGGGAGGAGAGGTGGGGTCAGCGCGGGATGGCTGGGAAACAGCCCGGAGTGGCAGGGGGGAGGCACGGCGGGCACCTTGCGGAAGGAGAGCTCGACGTGCAGCTCCCCTCGGAAGTTGTAGAGCGCCAGCGCCTCGCCGTGCTCCAGCACCTGGATGGTGGGCGCCTTGATGGGCTTGGGCACCTCCGTGGGGGGCAGGATCTGGGTGGGACACGGGGGTGAGGGGCAGTGCCAGGTTCCCCCAGCCCTGCTGCCCCCCCTCCGCCCCCCCGGGCTCACCTCCACGTAGTTGGAGGGGAAGATGCCCACACGGCCGTGGTGCTCCCCCTCCAGCCAGTTCCTGTCCACCTCCTTGTGGATGTAGACGATGTCCCCCTTCTGCAGCGTCAGCTCCCTGCAGGGGACAGTGCTCACACCTGTCTGGGGGGACACTGACCCCTCCCCAGCCTGGCTGGCAGGGCCACCCCACATCGTGGGGCTTGGGGGGACCCCAGGAGTGACCCCCCCCCAGCAGCACCAGCACTTACTTGGGAGACTCGGCTTGGAAGTTGAACTTGAGGCGAGCAGCTTTCATCTGGGGAGGGAGAGGAGTGGTTACAGGGAGACCCCCCCCATCCCAGCCATCCCAAACCCCACAGGGGATGGGCCCATCCCAGCCTCACCTTCTTCTCCTCCCTCCTGACGGTCTCGGTGGGATCTCCCAGGTCGGGCAGGCTGGGGAGGGTCTCTGGCCTGAGGGTGTCTGCAAAGAGAGGGGTGTCACCAGCTGGTGGGGGCATGGGGTGCCCCACGGCTTGGGGAGGGTCCGGGGGGGCTCAGGGGGGCTCACCTCTGCCAGGGGCTGCACGGCTCCGGTCACTGGCCAGCCCCAGGACACCCCGCTCCATGCCGGGGCTGGCGGGGGAGCGCTGGGTGCCGGGGGGGCTCCGCAGTGGGTGGGGTGACAGGGGGCTCCTGTGGGGTCACAGGGGCTCAGGGCTCACACCCAGCCCTGCTGCCATGAACCCTCCCTGCCCCAACCCTGCTGTCCTCGGGGGGCAGGACCCCTGAGTCCCACAGACCAGGATGTCAGGGACATCCAGGACCTGTGTGTCCCACGGATCAGGACCCCTGGGTCCCATGGATGAGGATATCAGGGTCCCCCAGGACCCCTGTATCCCGTGGATCAGGACCCCTGGGTCACATGGACCAGAATACCAGGGTACCCCAGGAGCAGGATCCATGAGTTCCATGGACCAGAACCCCTGGTACCCCAAAACAGAGGTACCAGGATGCCCAAGTTCCCCAGGAGCAGGATCCTTGGGTCCCCAAAAACCAGGATCCTTGAGTCCCCCATGACCAGGATCCCTGAGTTCCACGGACCAGAACCCCTGGGTACCCCAATACCAGGACGCTGGGGTCCCCCAGAACCAGGACACCTGGTGTCCTGTGTGCATCCCTCCAGGATCCCATCCCAGATGCAGCCAAGCGGGACAGGTCCAAAGTTTTCCAGCAGAGCCAGCAGCACGTCCCTGCTGGTGCTGAGCAGGAAGCACCGAGCAGGCGAGCGCCGGGGAGGGCGGCCTGGCTAATGGATAACCCCACTGCGGGGGGCACTTAAAGAGCCCCAGATGCCCCCCCCAGGCCAGGGGAGGGGTTGGGGAGCGGGCGGCCACTCCCCCTGTGCGCCCCTGGGGGTTACGGCAGGTCCTACAAGAAGTGGAGCTGCTGTTTGTTTGTTTTCCTCCCGCTGCCGGGGCTGAGACGGCTCCGTGGGGACACCCCCGGGGTGCCCAGCACGTCTCAGGGTACCGACCCCACCCGGGGGTGCCCCGGCACCCTCCGGCACAGCTGTCCCCTCCCTGTGCCCGTGGGGACGCGGGGACACGGCGGTGGGAATCCGGCCGCCGTCACCTCCCCTGGGACGGAGCCAAACGCCGGGACACGGCGTCCCGGGGACGGGGGAAAGGGTCAGCCCCGCTCCGGCCCCGTCCCACCCACCGGGCAGCCGGCCCGGCGCCGGGGCCCCCACCCGTGCTGGGGCGTGGGGGGGACGAGGGGACCAGAACTGCCACGGGGGGTCCGTGGGGATCCATCCCAAGGGGGATGTCTGGAGGCTCCCACCCCGCCGCGACGCTGGAGGGACAGCCCATTTGCCACCCTCGGAGTGGGGTCCTGCCCCCCACCTCGAGTGGGGTCCGGGCAGGGGGATTTGGGGGTCCGGGGCGCGGGAGCAGCCGCGGAACTCACCGAGCAGCCGGGGAGGCCGGAGCAGGGGAGCGAGCGGTGGGAGCAGCCGCCGGGCTCTGCCGGGAGGAGCGGGAGGGGGTGGGAGAGAAAAATTAATCATCCAGGAGGCCGAGTCTCGGCGGGAAGCGAAGGAGTCCAGCCCGGCTGCGCCAATAACCGCCGGACAGACGGACGGGCTGGGTCCTAGAGTCCCGCGGCTCGGGGCCGCCGAGGAGCCGTGCGTGGAACCAGATGTGCACGGGCCCAGATGTGCGTGGGGCCGGCCGGGCGGGCACCGAGCTGTGCACACACCCAGCTGGGCGTGCGTTCATCCAGATGTGCAGGCACCCAGCTGTGCATTCACGCAGTCATGCAGGGATGCTCCCAGCCATGCATGCATCCAGATGTGCATGAATCCGGCCATGCACTCACCCAGCCATGCATGCATCCAGATGTGCACACATCCAGCCCTGCGTCCAACCATCAGCTTTGCACAAAGGCCGTGCCCACAGCTGGATGTGCCCACAGCTGGATGTGCCCACAGCTGGGTGTGCCCACAGCTGGATGGATGCACACCCCATCAGCCCTGCTGGGGAGGGGACAAGGGGCAGCTGACAGGGGGTCCGGGGTACCTGGCGGGGGGTCCGGCGCGTCTCCATGTTCCTCATGTCCTTGTCCAGCTCCTCGCTGAGTTGCTCCAGCTCCTGCTCCAGCAGCACCTGCACGGGCAGGATGGGGCTGTGGCGGGCCAGGCTGGCACTGCCCGTGGCCACCAGAACCCCCCCTGCCACCCCCAGCCCCCTGCCCGCCACCACCACCTCACCTCGATGGACTGGGCCCGCCGTGCCGCTGCTGGGGGCTGGAAGGGCAAGGGGCCAGTTAGGTGTGTGCCCACCACGGTGCCCACCAAAATCCCTCCCTGCCAGGACCTCCCTACCTGCTCCAGCGGCGAGAATTTCCCCGGTTCATAGTCAAAAATGCTGCCGGGCTCTGCGGTGGCACCGGTGGCACCCCAGCGTGTCCTGAGGGGAGGCAGGAGGGGGCTCAGCCCCCGCAGACCCCCACCCCATGGGCACCCACATCCCTGTGGCACACTCACCCACATCCCTGTGGCACACTCACCCACATCCCTGTGCCACACTCACCCACATCCCCGTGCCACACTCACCCACATCCCTGCACCACACTCACCCACATCCCCGTGCCACACTCACCCACATCCCCGTGCCACACTCACCCACATCCCCCTGCCACACTCACCAGTCCATCCCGTTGGGCATCCCGGGGGGCTCAGCCGGTGCCGAGCCCCTCCTGCGCGGTTTGGGGGGCGATGGAGGCGCCGTGGCAGGGCAGGGGTGGGTGTCCCAGTCGGGCTCTGAGGACGGAGGGGGTAAGCAGGGTCTCATGATGTGCCATGATGTGCCATGATGTGCCACGCAGTGAAATGCTTGCACATCAGGGCTCACCTGGCAGCTTGCGGTGGATCTGCCGGAACATGCTGCGGTACCAGTCCCGGGGGCTGTCGACGCTCTGCGGGGACACGTTGGGGTGGTGGTGAGGGGACAACAGGGGGGTGCCAGCCCGGCCCTGTGCCCCGACTCACCGAGCGGGAGGCGATGGGCATCCCCGTCTCATCCACGGGCCCGATGCCGTCGTACTTCACCCAGCGCCGCTCCCGCCGCTTGCTGTCCTTGGTCCAGGTGGCCGACCAGCCCGGGGGGCACGGGCGGGCGGGGGCGGCCCTGGGGGTGGGCGTGGGGCCGGCGGGCACTGGGGTGTTGGGGGCTTTCACCTCCTTGGCCGGCCAGGTCTGATACCACTCATTCACTGGGGACAAGGTGGGCATGGCTCAGGGGGGGCATCACTCGGGAGGGTATTGCTGGGGGGGAGCCCGTGGGGGCGTCCCTGGGGGTGCTCAGGGCCATACCTGAGTTCTTGGGCTCCGAGCTCTTGGGCTCCGGGTCGTGGAAGTGGAAGTTGAGGGTGTTGGAGCCGCGGTGGCGGATGACGGGCACCTGCGGCACAAGGAGGGGCTGGGCTGGGGTCAGGGGGGCAAAGGGAGGGACAGAGGGAGAAACCCCCCCCAAAATCCCCCGTGTGCAGCAGCCCCCGGCCCCACTCACCCGTGTCACCGTGTGCTGGGGGGGTGCCTGCAGGGGTGGGTGGAGGGAGGGGACGTCCTGGACACCCAGAGCCTGGTTGGTGTCCGAGGGCAGGAGCCGACCTGCCATGGCCAGGGGGTGCTGGGGTGATGCCCCAGGGCTGCCCGTGTCCTGTGAGGAAAGTGGCTTTGCTCATGGGGGGGGCCCATGTCCCTGTTCTTTTGGACACCCTCAGGCTTGGCTGGACAGCTGGCAGCTCCATCCCAGCTCCATCCCCACGGCCAGGAGGGTGACAACCACCACAGTGGGGTGACAACCGCGGTGGCACCGTCCCCAGCTCAGGGAGTCTCACAGTGCCACGGGAAGCAGCTGTTCCCGGTTGGAACCAGCCCTGGCAGGGCTCCCCAACGTGTTCTCCATGCGGATCCAGACCCCTTCCCTCCCCTGTCCCCACCCCGGCTCTGCAGGGATGGATCCAGCCCCGCTTTCTCTTCGGGGAGAACACGCCCAGAGCGGGTCGGGGCGATGGCTGTGCCGTGTTCCCATCACCTTGGCATTCCGGCGCGGTGCCCTCCCGCCCGGGCACGTGGCGGCAGCAGCGTCGCCCGCCCGGGAGAGCTGCCAGGGCCGGGAAACACGACAGGGCAGAAATATTTCCCCCGCCCTGCAGCGCAAACAGGGAGGGAGAGGGGACGGAGAGGGACGAGGCGTCGGGAACGCGCGGCCGGGCCCCGGCACCGCCCGCCGGGAGGGCAGTGCAGTGACTCACCACGGCACGGGATGGGATGGGGGGCGGCTGGGGGGGCCGGGACCCCCGGCGCGGCTCCTGGCACCAGGATGGCTCCAGGGGCGAGCGCAGCCCCGGGACGGGGCGAGTCACCTGTGCCCTGGCTCATCCCCATATCAGTCATCACCCCAGCGCTCACAGGTGCCCACCACGGCCAGACCCCCCTCAAACAGCCTGGGGGGCTGCCGGGGGGGTGCCAGCCCGGCACGGTGCCCTGTGCGTGTGGGACCCTCAGCTCGGGCTGGGGACCCCTCAGCTCCTTGCTCCCCACACCGCCGGTGTCCTCGCAACCCCAAGGGTGTAATTAATGTTAATCACCTCCCTCCTCGGAGGGAAACAGGTGCTGGGAATGATGTGCCTCAGGGGACAGAAAGTGGGGTGCAGACTCCCACCCCCCAGGACACCCCAACAACCTCCACCCCATTCCCAGCACAGCTCCCACACGGGGCTCGGCCCCATCCTGCCCCAAAACCTGGCCCCGGGGGTCCCCTCCTCGCCGCCCCCTCCCCAGCCAGCTCTTACCTCCTGGGTGGTGCCGGCGGGGACCCCCGGGGAGCGCCGGGGTTTTGGGGAGCCCCGGGGCGAGCGGGACGGAGCTGCGAGAGGCAGGGAAGAGAAATCCACGGCACGAACTTTGCCGGGAGAAGGAGCTGGGAGGGGGGTGCTCAGCGCATCGCGGGGGGCTGGCAGGGACAGCCCCCTCCTCCTCCGAGCATCCCCCGGGTGGGTCAGGAGCCACCGTCCTCCCCGGCGTTGGGTCCCCGTGTGCCCCGGCCCCCCCCGGGGTGCGCTGCTCCGTCCCCCCCGAGCGGGGCCGGCCCATTCAGAGTTTCCAGTGACATTTCCAGGGATGAGATCCAGGGAATGGAGCCAGGAGGCTGAACTCATCCCACGCCCCGCGCACGCGTTCCCGCGCACCCGGCCCCCCGCTTACGAAACGGGGGCGAGCCCGGCGCCGCCGGCCCCCCGCCGAGAGGGAGACGGGAACTGGGGGGGATTTCTGGGAGAGGATGGGGAGGGAGGTGCTGGGTGGAGGTCAGGACTGAGGTGGGGGTTGGGGTCTGTGCTCCCGTGGCCTCCCAAGCCCCCCAGTGAGAGCAGAGCCCCCATCCCCACTGTCACCCACTTCCACATGGGTGATCATCCCCTCCAGATCCCTCTGGGCACTGGAGACCCCCTTGAAACGCTCCCATGCCCTGCTCTGTGGGTGCTCCGTATCCCACCTCACCCCTTCTGCCATCACCAGCCCCCCTCTGAGATGGAGACAGGGATCTGGGGGGGAATTTTGGGAGAGGACGGGGAGGGAAGTGCTGGCTGGAGGTCAGGACAGAGGTGGGGAGTGGGGTCTGTGCTCCTGTGGCCTCCCAAGCCCCAGGATGGGGGATATGGTGGGAGAAAAGTCCCCATCCTCGCTGCCCCTCGTTTTCCCTCGGGTGTTCCTCCACCCGCTCCATCCCTCCATCCCTAAGGAATCTGGGCACTGAGGACCCCCGTGTAACACCCCCGTGCCCCACTCTGTGAGTGCCCCACATCCCACTCACCCCCTCCGGCAGCGCCCGCACCCACCACTCACCCTCTGGTCACTTCCTGCTCCCCCAGAACTGCTGACACCCCCGGAACGGGGCCGCCCCGGCCCTTCCTCTGTCCCGTGAGGTCCCACGTGAGCTCCCGGGGGGATGGTGGCTTCGCTGCCACTCCTCGGTCCCCACCAAGCACCCGGCCCCTGCCGCTGGGGGTGAGGGGCACGATGGCAGGAGCCCTGTCTGGCTGTGATGCTGCTCCCGGGATGCACCGGGGACATCAGGGACATCAGGGACACATGGGACACAGGGGACAGGGGCGGGTGTCCTCCCCACTGCCACAGCCCTGGGGGACACGGCTCCCACCGGAATGCCATGGGAACGGGGCAGCTCCCTGGTGCCAGCTGGTGACACCGCGGGGAGGACGCGGGTTGGGGACAGGGGCTGATCCCGCTGGAAAAACTCGGGGTGACAAGGGCAGGGAGGGCAGCAGGGCTGAGGCGAAGCCGGGGGCACCCACGGGGGGGGCTAAACCCCGCGAGAGGACCCCAGAGCCCATCCCCGCTGCCGGGGGGTGACCATCCCCCCCGTGTCACCTCCAGGTCCCCTCCAGCCCACCGAGTGACATCTCCGGAGGTCGCAGCCCCCCAGCCGCCGCAGCCCACCCCGGGGTGCCAACGACCCCCGCCCGAGCCCCGGCTCACCTCCTCACCTCCCCACCTCCTCGTCCCCGTGGCCGGCGAGGAGCCTCCAGCGCCGGCCCTGCCTCGGTCCCTCCCTCCCCGCGGCTCCGGCACCAGCCTCCGCTCGCAGATAAATATTTAACGCGCAGCCCGGGCCGGGATTAACAAAGGGCGAGTGTTTCCTGTTTGCTCAGCGCGGCGATGCCAGCCGGGAGCGCGCGGCCGGCCCCGGGGATGCTCCCGGGGATGCTCCCGTGCTCGGGGAGGTGCCGGGCGGCGGCCGGAGCCCTCCCGGGGCCGAGCCCGCGGTCTGGGGGCGATGCCGGGTGCGGGGCAGGGTGTCGGTGGCCCCCCCAAGTTGGGTGGGAACACCCAGGAAAAGGGTGGGAGAGCCGGAGCATCCTTTCCCGGTCCCGCCCTGGGTGCATCCGGAGGCTGGGCAGCGGGAATTCCGTCAGGAGAACAGGTGGGGAACAGGGAGCACGTGGTGAGCTGGGCTCGAGGCCGAATTCCCGCGGGAAAAGGTGCTGGGATTGGCACAAGGCTCTGGAGTCCTCCAGAGCTGATCCTGAGTGTTGTGGGAGAGGGATGGATCCCAGATGTGGCAGCCACAGCTGGGAGGCACAGCTGGGAGGAACATCAGCTTCCCAAGCAGGGAAGGAGCTGGGATGGCAGCAGGAGCCACCTCCTGTCCCAGGCCCAGGATGGGGATCCCCAGGCAGGAGCCAGCCCGGTGTGGGAGCTGTGACCCACCCGGATAAATCCCAGAGCTGCTCCCTGAAATCCCTGGGTGTGGAGGGAGCACCTCCCAAAAGCGCTGAGGAAGGAGCCGGGTGTGAAACAAGAGCTGGCACATCCCCTCCTCTTCCTCCTGGCAGCGGCAGGAGGGTTATTTACCCAGGGGAGGACGAGGAGCAGGAGCTGAGAGCTCTCCAAACCCACCCCGGAGCCGCCACTCCGCGTGTGCCGACGTGCCAGAGGCTGGGAGACGCCGTCTGGGCACTGCCCCAACCCTGGAGAGGCTGGAAAAGCCCCCAAATCCTTCCTCCTGGAAGCACCCACGGGGTGCTCAGCACCCCAGGAGAAACACCCCCTTCACTCCCCTCAAAAAAACCACAGTGGAGCCCAGTGACTGTGTCAATTTTTATCTTTTTTTTTCTTTTTTTTTCCTCCTTAAAGATGACTCCGATTTACATCGAGACAGTTCTAACAAATTCATTCCTTGTTTCACAAAAAAAAAAAAAAGAAATTATATTAAATAATTTCTGCCAATAAATAACATTTTCACCATTTTTTTTCTCCTTTCAACAGAACTAAAAAAAAAAAAATTAAAATAAAAGCAAGAAATAAAAATTAAAAATTAAAAAGGAGGCAGTCTCCAGGCAACGGGCATATGATCCTTCAGCACTGAGAACCCCAAAATCACCATCACTGCACCCCCTGTGGGGCTTCAGGTCCTCCCTGGCCGAGGTTGGTGGGATCTGCATCCCACCCCAGCTCACCTGGCCAGGTGGGATCTGTGCCAGAGGCAGCCAGAGAGGTTCTCCCAATCCCAAAAATAAAATTAAGCCTGAACTCAACCCACCACCCGCCCCGTTGCCGACTCCCCTCCTTGGACATGCACCTTGCTAGAACATGCAAAAAAACCCAGGCTGTGGGGACGTGGGGGCTTCCCTGGATTTGGGGGCTCCCCCGGGGAGGTGGGGGCTCCCCCAAGGCCGGTGGGCTTCCCAGAATCCCGGTTGTCCAAGCTCCAGGTGGCAGCCGGGGAGGGGAAGGGACGGGCAGGAGCTCTGAGATGAGGGGTCTTGGGACGTGCACAGCTCTGAGGGGCCACGTTTGGGGGAAGGGGAACAGGGGAATTTGGGGGGTTTTAGGGATTCTTTTTTGGTTTGCCGTGGTGGGGGAGTCAGGGCAGGGAGTTCTGCTCCGAGGTTGTCGTCACCCTCTTCCCCCAGAAGAGGGGAGGGGGATCTCAGTGCTGGGGCAGGGAAAGCTCTGCGTTCCCACCGGGATGCCAGCACGGACAGGGGCCATTAATTGAGGGGGTAATTAGCACCCAGAGCCCCATCGCTGCTCCTCACCCCCTCGGGAACTGGTTTTAAGGGAAGAGGGGACCTGGAAGTGTGGCATCCACATGTGCCAGCTGCCACATGGCTCCTGGGACAGGGAGGGGAACATCCTGCCCTTGGCCACCTTCTCCAGGGCCAGGACACTGGGAAGCTGCAGCCCCAGGGATGGAGGGGTGGCTCTGGATCCCCCAATCCACAAAGCACAAGGTCCACAGGGATTTCAGGGAGGAGGAACTGGTGATGCCAGAGCAGGAGAAGAGGGTTGGGGAGACAAACTGCCAGCAAAGCAAACCCCCCCTCCGCGATGGGCCGGGCCCTGCTGACCCATCCCCTGTGCGGGGAGGGGGTGCCAGGCCCGGGGGGTCCCGCGGGGCTCCCATCCCCAAAAAAATCTCCCGACTAAAACCTGCTGCTTGGGTGAGATCCCAGCCTGGGTCAGCACAACACGCCCGAACATGCACGGGCAGCACCGGGCACGGTCTGTGCTCTCGGATACCACACACGGGGCTCACGGCGATCAAAGGAGGCCCTTAAAGAACAAAGAATACTCACAGACAAAGGCAATTTGGCCCCAGGCCTCGGACGGGGGTGGGGGGGGGTGGGGGGAGGGAAGCTCGCTCCAAACACCTCTCTTTTTGCACTTTTTGCAAAGCGGTGGGCGTGTAAAAAAACAGGGGGGGGGAAGAAAAAAAAGAGGGAAAAGTGGAGGCATGTGACTTGTGGAAACCCAGTGGTTCGCTCACAGAATCCTAAGGAGCCGCCGTGGAATTAAGTGAGGTGTGATCCTAAGACACAGCCTGAAAGCTTCCTGCAAAGTTGCTGTTTTCCTCTGGCGCTGGAATCACAAAGGGGAGACAGCAAGATCCAGAGAAAGTGTTGGCAAAGATCCCTTGGGAGAGGCTCGAGCATGGGAAAAGGTGGGGAAGAAGGGAAAGCTGGCCAGGGGTTTGCTTCCTTGGCTCCGGGCAACGGACGTGGCTCACATGGCACCGGGAAGAGACCAACGGGAATCTCACAAAACCCTTTTCCAAAGGAAAAAGGAACACATCTACGCTCCAAAATCCCCAGCACCACACGGGGGGTGTCCCCTGGGAGCCCCTGGAGATCCCTCTCCAGCACTGCACAAGCACCCTTCCAAAAATTCCCACCGGATCCGCCCGGTTCTATCTCCCAGCCTCCTGCCAAACCTGCCTCCCCTCCCTGCAGCCGAGGGAGGTGCTTCCAAAACTGGGGGGTGCCTTGAAACCAGCACCAAGCCACATCTCCCAGAAACCAGCAGCATCCCCACACATCTTATCCCCAGTTCTTTTCCAGCTGCTGGGAAAGGCTGAGGTGCCCGTGGCTCCTTTGGAGTCGGAGGAATAGCCACTGGCTAAGGGTGGGTGATGCCCCAAGTCACCCACAGTGAGTGGAAGATCCCCCAAAACACACCCTGGGGGACAGGGAGGTGACACTGAGGGGGCCCCACCCCAAACTGACCAGCAAGGGCCGGTTCCAGAGCCAGGAACAGGGAATGTGCCGCGGGCTCAGCAGCCTGTGGTGGTGGGACAACAGGGGGTCTGTTATTCCCCAGGTTATAAATCACCCCCTTTTCCTTTAAAATTCAGGCCTGGCAGCTTTCCCAGAGATCATCAGACAGCAGAGATAATTCCTCTGCTCTGAATCAGAGCGATTCCCAAGGGAATTCTGCTGCATGGGCAGCAAAGTGGCTGCTCCGAGCTGGGACGGCCGGGGAAGAGCCACAACAAGGGGCAGCGCTTCCCCCACCTGCCTTCCCCTAATTTTTGTTTGGGATTCCACCGGAATAAAGCTGAATTCCTGAAGGAAAAGGTGCCGTGATTGGTGTTAACACCCTGGAGTCCTTCAGAGCTAATCCTGGCTGTCACCTTGGAAAAGGGATGGATCTCAACAACGTGCCTTCCAGGGAATTGGTTGCTAAAGCAGCAGCTGCAGGTAGGCAAGGACTTGAAAGCAACAGGAAAATCTGGGAAGAAAACAGGTGTGAAAAGGAAAACCAACCCAACCCTGTCCTGAAGGGAAGGACCTGCTTTGGAAAAGCTCAGGCCAACTCCGAATTGTCCCAAAGCCAACAACCCAAGTTGCCTGGTTTGACTGATTTTTTTTGTTTCTTTTAATCCCCCCCCCCACCTCCACAGAGGTTTGGCCTCTCGGGGAGGGGCAGCTGGACAGCACAACATTCCCGGGATGCACTAGCAGTTGGATTGGTTTCTAAATTAAAAAAAAAAAAAAAAAAAAAAAAAAAAAAAAAAAAGATGGACTCCTTTTATATATATTGAACATAAATTAAAAAAAAGAAAAAAAAATAATAATTACAAAAATGGTCGCCCTTCCTTTTACAGAACGGATGCGAACTTGGACTTATGGACGTGCCTCCGGGTGACGTTGGTTTCAACCCCCCCTCGCCCCCAGCCCACCCCCGATAATAAATAAATAAAACTCCTTAAGTTTTGGATCCTTTAGCGGTGCGGGTTCGGGCGCTCGCAGCGTTACTGGGATTTCTTCCCCGTGCCGTTCTTGTCCGCAGAGTTCGAGGTTACCAAGTTCACGGGCCCGTCCGAGTGCAGGGAATCCTTGCGCGGCGGCATCCGCTCGTTGATCCGGTCCAGCCCCCGCGCCTCCTCGAAGCTGCGGATCTTGTGCTGCGGGGAGAACCCACGGATGGCTGCGGGGAGAAGGGATGAGGGAGGGCAGGGTGTTAGTGCCGGGCCGGGGATCGGCGGGAGGAGCCCTCTGAGCACACGCCAGACACGAACGGGACAGTCAGCGGGGACAGAGAGCACCTGTGTGGATGCGGCGCCTGTCTGGATTTGGGATCCACGTGGATGTTTTTGGGGGCGGTTCTGGGGGTTGGAATTTGCTGGATCGCGGCAGCAAAGTCTGGGATTCGACCGCGGTGACTCGCTCCGCTCCCTCAGAGCTTCTCTCTTCATGGAGTCATGGAATGGTTTGGGATGGAAGGGACCTTAAAATCACCCAGTTCCACCCCCCCTGCCATGGGCAGGGACACCTTCCACTAGCCCAGGTTGCTCCAACCTGGCCTTGGACACTCCCAAGGATGGGGCAGCCACAGCTTCTCCAGGAATTCCATCCCAGCCCCTCCCCACCCTCACAGGGAAGAATTCCTTCCCAACATCCCACCTGCCCTTTTCTAACACAGCAGCGGGAATTTGAAGAACCAGACAAGTGCTCGCTGTCCCCAAAGAGTGAAATCTCAGGAAAGGTTCAAAGCTGAACAACACGACACTGAAAAAATAACACCACCAAAAAAAAAAAAAGCCAAACCAAACCGACAGAACAAAGACACCACCACAAGGCTCTGAACTCCGACACAAACCACACACTGCAACACCAGGAGAGGGAACAGCTAATCCTTGGATCACAAAGGCAGAGCTCTTGCATGACCAGAAGACACACGGGCAGTTTTGGGAGGGATGGATCCCCCTCAGGGATTTCGTGTCCCTGTTCCATCACTGCGAGGCCGAGCACGTCCGTCCTCGCCGCGATGATCCGGCCCAAATGTGAAACTCCTTTGTGTTACACGTCATTTAAGGAAAAAGGGGGTCGTGCCAAATCTTTTCCAAGGACTTGGCTGCTTTACAAACAACTTCCCTTGGTAAGCAAAGTCTCTGCAGAGCTGCGTGGCCCCCATTCAGCATCGAGGAAAACACCCTCGGGGATCTGCCATTTCCACACTCCACAGGGAGAAACCTGCTCTCCACCTCGGCCCAGAAGGCAGGGGGTTACATCAGCACCACGAAATCCTCTGTTCCTAAAGGATTTTAACCGTGCTGGCAGCCTGAGAGATCAGATTGCAGGACCCCAACCACCAGAGCACGAACCGCCCCGAGCAACAACCTCGCTGAGGCTCAAACAGCCTCGAACCAAACCACTGGGGATTTTTTTTTTTTTTTAGCTCCCCAGCAGGGCCTTGTCCTTCCCCCGCTTCTGGTGATGCAAGAGTGGGAAAAAAAAAAAAAAAAAAAGCTTCTGTAGGGCCGATAAAGCTGTTTGGGGTCAGCGCACGCACACACGGAGATGCTTTGGGTCTCTCGGCGGGTTCTAGCCATACCTTCCCGTGCCTCTACCGCTTCTACTGTGGCTGCAATACAGAAGAACAGTGGCATGCAAAAATGAAGACAGAAAAAAAAAAACAAAACAAAAAAGAAAACAAAACAGAGTGACAGTGAGTGATCCGACATCATGGCTGCGACGCAGAGCCCACGCTCCCCCAAACCACGGGCCAGAGGGAAGAGAAGAGGTGACAGCGGGTGGAGAGGAGGGTGGAAGGGGACTCCCTCGGGGTGCAGGGGGAGTCTCCCTTCCTCGCCACACAGATTGATCCGATGGAAGGACAGAGAAGCAGAGAGAGGGCTGCCTGCTGCGTGTGCCCCGGGGAGGACGGGGATAACCTCGGGCTGAGCTGTGGATCTCACCCCCCTGCTCCCAGCTGGGTGCTCTGGCTGCCTGCAGGAGGTGAACTGTGTGGAATTCACCCACTGCCCTCACGGCTGTGGGAGGGGAGTGAGCCCGAGGGATGGGAAGATGTTTGGGAGCAGTGGGAAGCAGAGGGATAGACTGTCTTCCAGGGAAGGACAAGCAGCAGTCACTGGGCTGCTCTGCTCCCGATGCCTTGAGTTATAGGAAAAAATAAGGCTGATGCTTCAAACCCAGTTTGGCTTCAGCTCCACCTCCTAAAAGTGTTACCAAGCAACGAGGCACCACCGAGCTGAGCAAGGTCCCCTTTCCTAAATCTGCTGCAGCAACGGGCCAAGTTTTGGCAGGCCCTGCCTCAACATCTGGGAGGAGGCCCTTCCTTAGAACAGATTCTCTGGTTTTCAGCCTCAAAACACCACTTTGGCCCCAGCACAAAGGCCACACGGTCCTTGGGAGGCCACGGGGGAAGGATGGAGCTGTGGCTGAACAGCTTTGCCCTGGATTTGGTGACTTCATTCCATTGATTTTGCTAAGCCGTGCTGTGGAAAGCTGGGGGGAGGCTTGGGAGGGATGAGCCTCCCCCACTGCTACCTGCAGCCCTGTTTCTCCTTTTTTAGGGTGCAGAGGCACCCCTAAAGGGGGGTAGCCCCCTCTTCTCCTCGCTGAGCAGACGGGGCTCCCATAAATTCACCAGGAGGCTGCCGGGAGTGCGAAGGGACGTGCGAAATGGGGCGGGGTGGGAGAGAGGGCAGGACGGGGAAAAAGGGCTGGGAGAAGGGGACAGGATGGGGAAAAAGGGGTGGGAGAAGGGGGTAGGACAGGGAAATGGGGGTGAGAAGGGCAGGAGAAGCAGGGTGGTGCTGAGGGAAGCAGGGGGAGCCTGCAGCCATAGGAAGAGGCAGCGGGCAGGGCGGGTAAGGCAGAGCAAAGGCCCAGCTTGTTTGTTCTGTCCTGGGGAGATGCCTATTTTGGGGTGAGGGGGAAGGTCCATGGTACCCCCCTGAGAACTCCCTGAGAGGGGAAGGGGCTGGAGAACGTCACAGCATCACCCTGTGCTGTCAGATACAGGGACAAAGCTGCTGCAACAGCCACCTTCCCACTCAGGCTCTGTTCCCAGAACTGGGGCGACAGGACCACGATGGTTTCTATAAAAAAAAAAAAAAGGGGGTAAAAAAAAAAAGAAAAAATCCATCCTCCTCTTTGGGCAGAGAAATGCACGAGTTTGGGAGCGATGCTGCACCCTCCCTGGGAGCAGGCAGCAGTATTTACACGTTTCCTACTCGTGAACTATTTAATCCAGGCAGCCCCGGCCTCGTCCCTGTGTGAGCTGCAGGAAATCCCCGGTGCCCATGGGAAGGGGGAAGCTGGGGACATGCCAGCATTCAAAGGATAGCAGGAAAGGATTAAAACACTAGATTACAGGATTCCCTCTGGGGACACGTTACTGGGACAGCTCATTCCCTGACCAGCAGCCAACCTCCCTCCCCGCCCTGTGAGTGGGAAGCCCATGGATCGGATCCCGCTCCCAGCACTCCACCAACACAGAGCTGCTGAGGGAGGGAGCAAAGCGGAAAGAAACCTCCAAAACCAGATGAAAACCTGAGAGGAGTCTTAATATAAAACATCCAGGCCCGGATGGATCTCATTCCTTTGGCTAAGTCTTCCTGTGTTTGGAATTCGTGATTTCCCAGGGGCAGTTTTGGGGGGGTTGGGGGTGTGTTAACGAAGAACAAACAAGGTGTGTCACTGTCACATTCACACAGAGGCTGTCACACAGCAGCAGCAGCAGCGAGGTGAGGCAGAGGATGTGCACCATGCAGCATTAGGAGGGAAATAAAGGATAAAAAAATCCTTGCAGAAACATACAGTTAAGCAATGCACATGCTCTGGGCAGGGTGCTGTGGGGTTCCTTCCTCCGGGGTACACGGGGACTGTCTTGGCATCTCTCCACATCCCCACCTACACCTCTGCTCCTTCCTGGTTCGGAATCCTTCCTCCCCGTGGGCCTGAGCCATCCCTGGGATCCCCTGGCACCCTCCAGGCTGCCTGTGGGGGCTGGAAGGGGGGGTTTGGGGGCAGGTGGAGCAGAGCAGGGGGGGATCAGGGACACTCACCGGTCTGGAGGGTCTGCCTGCCCCCCGAGAGCACTCCCAGGGGCAGGGTACCTGTGGGGGTCAGGCCTTTGAGGGTCAGCACGCTCTCACTCTCCTCCCTGCAGGGAACAGCAACACAACAGCTCAGAGAGGGCAATGCAATGGTCACACTGGGCTGACCAAGCCTCGGGAATCATGGAATTATTAAGGTTGGAAAAGATGTCTAAGATTACCAAGTCCAACCATCACCATCACCGTGTTTTCACCACTAACCCCTGTCCCCAGGTGCCACATCCACACGTCTGTTAAATCACATCCACACATTTCCTTTAAATCCCACCAGGGATGGTGATTCCACCACTGCCCTGGGCAGGCTGTGCCAGGGCTGGACAGCCCTTTCCATGAAGAAATTTTCCCTGATATCCAACCTAAGCCTTCTCTGGCACAACTGAAGGCTGTTTCCTCCCATCCTGTGACTTGTTACCTGGGAGAGTAGCCTGACCCCCCACCTTACCACAACCTCCTGAAAGTCAGAAACCACCACCTCGAGCCTCTTCCACACGCTCTGGAGGAAGTTTTGTGAGGTTTTCCCCTTCCTTCCTGACTGACTGACATTCCCCTGTCACCCAGCCCCCAAATTAAACCCAGCCCCCCAATTAAACCCAGCTCCCAACCCCTCCTTACCGAAGAACCGAGAACACACGTGCCATCTTCCCAATGGCTCTGATCTTATTCCTGATGATCTCCTTACGGACTGTTGTCCCACCTAAGGGAGAGAAAAGAGCAAAGAGCAGCACGTTGGAGGCTTCCTGCTTTCCCAGGGAACGCCAGCATGAAGCACCTGCCTGACTCCAGGAAAAGAAATCATGGTTTACAGATTCACAGCTACACTGGAGAGAGAACGGTGCTGGAGGATGGCATCAGGATGGCATCAGGATGGCAGTGAGAAGGGCAACACCAACGAGATGAGACACGGACTCGAGAGCTCTAGAGAGAGTAGAACCACCGAGGGACACGGATCTGGGGAGGTCTTTGTTGGAAGCTCACCGGGTGGGCTCACACTACACAGGATGTGACACAAATGACTCAGCCATGGAGACACAGTTTTGCAAGGCAGAGCACGGAGGGGTCTGATGGCTGATGGGCACTGCTGTGCCACGCAAGCATCAGCTTTGGCATCCAAGGAGCACAGGGAAGGGCTGGCCAGGGCCTTGCAGCTCTGCTCGGACCCCACACAAACACAAAGGTGAGAGAGGTGAACTCCCCTCCCGCTCCACGGACCCGACGGGAGAGAAAAAGCATGGAGGGAACTGAAACCAAACCAAAAATCCAGGTGAAACAGGGGGGAAACAAAATCCATCTCCTCTCAGCTGAGATTCCTCACATGGCCCAGTACACATCAGGACAGGAAAGCCAAACCCAGGTCTAACATGCACCATGGCTCAGCCATGCACTACGTGGCTGCATTCAGAATCAGGTAGAAACGTGACCCCATTCCTCAGGCCCCTGGAGGAACGCAGAAGGGTTAAAAACACATGGAGCTTATGTTAAAACTGAAAGGGGATGAAGAGCCTGCCCGACTAGTCAGCTCTGGAAATCCACTTCAAGGATCTGGTGGCACAGGCAGTGAAAATTAAGCTCGTAGCAAATTCTAGCTGGGTACCTTTCGGATAGCTTGAAATGTAGTGATCTTCAGGGAGAGGAGACACCAAGAAACAAGTAGATGAAGACAGAGATAGAAGAAACAAATTTAATTTTCATGGGAGGGAGGAAAGAAAAAACAAAACAAAACAAAAAAAACCAAAACCAAACCAAAAAAGCAAAAACGAAATGCAATGGGAGAAGCGGGTTAAGAGTCTCCAGCTGGGACCGAAGCAGCTCAGGGCCCCACTTCTCACTGCCCCCCACGGCTTCCTGAGGGACCCCCAAATTCCAAACTGCACGTCAGCTCAGCCACTGATTTGTCCCTTTCATGCACAGCTTAAAATCAAGGCCAAAAACCGCATTCTGGCTTTTGGGGAGGGGTGACGTGAGAAGCCGCTTTACACAGGAGCTCACTGCAACAGATGAGAAGATTGGGTGGATATTTTGGTGCAGAAAATTCTGAATTGGGGGAAAAAATAACCAGCAGCCTGTGTAAGGAGCAGGAAACCATTCCCAGAGTAGCTGGCAAGAAGTGTCTGTCGCAGTGAATGTCATTTAATTTCTCTGTGACTGAAGAGCAAACGAGGAAAAAAAAAAAATAAACGTTTCCTACCCAGAACTGCACAAGGTTTGGCCAAAAAGGAACTGGAGAGCTGGGCATCCAGCTATAAATCAAGTGCTGCTCAGGCATCAAACACCTTCCCCACCTTCCCCCCCTGCTGTCACCAGGTCCCCACAGTGATGTTTTACCTTCCAACGTCTCGTCCCCATCCGAGATCAGCTCGTCATCGGAGCAGATGTTGAGGATGTTAACGAGCATCTCGGTGACTGCAAGAGGCACAGACAGGGGGGGTCAGAGAGGCCTGGGGCACACCCTGGAGCACAGAGGGATCTGGAGGGCGAGCTGTGCCAGGGAATGGTTTTTTCAAGGTCGTTTATTCCCTGGAAGTGGGAGCCTAAAGACACTGTGAGCCGCAGCTGCTGGTACCTCGCAGCGGGACCAGAGCAGACGACACACGCTCCATCCTCTGCCAAGGAGGTGGATGCAGTCCAAGCACAGCACAGATGAACCAGACGTGGGCACTGAGGTGCCAACATTCCTGCAGAACAGCCTGAGCTCGCCCAAGGTCCCCCCTCCCCATCCCAACAGGCCACCTGGCTCTGGGAGTGCTGAATTTGAGGACCTGGGGGGTGGGGGATTAGACCTTTGGTGCCTCAAAGTCAAAAAAATACCCCCATCCCTTTGGCAGTTCAGAGCTTAAAGCCACAGCTCCAAACACACAACACTGGGGTGGAATTTAAAGTCATCAGGAGATGTAAAAAAATCCTCTTTTGCTGGAAAGCTGAGGCAGAGTCTTGGGCATATTTTAAGCTGCCTCGCCCCCCTCCAGAACGAAATAAGCCTCTGACTGAAGTGAATGTTTCCTTTTCGGTGGGCCACGAGCCAACAGGAGTTTTTAATTCCTCTGTTGCAAACCCAGAGGAAGAGAAATGTCTCCAAATTCTGAGGTGGGGCTACACAACCCAAGATGAGCCCCATCAATAATGCAGAAAGAGCAAGAAAGGAGCGGCCTGTTGGTAAAAGGTCTTTAAAACAAGCATAAACAATGGTTTTCCCAAGAATTTAAACCAGGAATACGAAGATTTCCTTGAATTTGAACTGTTTTCCCAGTGCTACCTGGTATTAATGAGCTGCAACACTCTCCCAACACATATGGGACACATCTCTAACGCTCAGGGAACTGTGACCAGTCACTGGGAACTCGGAACAGAAATCCAAACCTCTCTTACCCTTTTCCCCTACGAAAGGCAAAGACCATGTGAAGACATCCATGAAGTTTGGAAGCCAGTAGGGATGAGGGGAACAGTTGAACTGCCTGATGTTCATGACGTTGTTTTCATATTTCAGTACAGCAGCTGGGAGAGAAAAAGCCAAGAGAACGCGTGTCCATGGGCACTGGGAATTTAAGAGCTGGAATGGTTTGGGTTGGAAGGGACCTTAAAATTCATCCAGTCCCACCCCCCTGCCACAGGCAGGGACACCTTCCACTAGCCCAGGTTGCTCCAACCTGCCCTTGGACACTTCCAGGGATGGGGCAGCCACAGCTTCTCTGGGAAACCTGTGCCAGGGCCTCACAACCCTTTCCAATATCCAACCTAAATTTCCCCTCTTTCAGTCTGAACCCATTCCCCCTTGTCCTGTCACTCCATCCCTTGTCCCAAGTCCCTCTCCAGCTCTCCTGGAGCCCCTTCAGGCACTGGAAGGGGCTCTAAGCCCTCCCAGAGACTTCTCTTCTCCAGGTGAACACCCCCAGCTCTCCCAGCCTTTGGAAGTTGTATCTGTGTTAATAAAACTTCATTATCAACATGAGGTTACACCTGTGTAGAATCAAACTACCAACACCCCAAAACGAGAAGCCTTAAAGAGCCATTTTTTAGTTTACTCATGTTGTTTCACTAAAGCTTGAAATCCTGAAGGGTCGGTGGAACAAAGCTGCTAAAAATGATGCAAAACACAGAGCCAAGATCCAAAGGGAAGGGTTTAAAAAACCCCAGAGCTGAGGAAAATCCCCTCATGATTTAGAGGCAGGGGGAAGTGGAAAGCTTGCCTACACTATCAGCTTCTCTTGGATGGCAGCATCCCACAAAAGGGCTCCGTTGTCCCGTGGCTGGGAATGAAAGCTTCATTCCAGGCTCTATGACTCGACAGCTAATTACCACAGTAACACATTAAGTCAGGGGACCGACCACTTCAGCCCAGCACACAAAGCCCTCTTTCATTTCGTGCCCAAGAATGCAACTGGAGGAGAGGGTTTTGTATCAAAAATAGTGTATTTTTGTATCCAAACCACTGGGGCAGCAGTGGCAGGGCAGGGATTGTCCCTCCCTGCTGGGCACTGGGGAGGCCCCTCGAGTGCTGTGTCCAGTTCTGGGCCCCTCAATTCAGGAAGGACATTGAGGAGCGTGTCCAGGGAAGGGGATGGAGCAGCAGGAGCAGCTGAGGGAGCTGGGGGGGCTCAGCCTGGAGAAAAGGAGGCTCAGGGGGGATGTTATTGCTCCCTAAAACTCCCTGACAGGAGGGGGGAGCTCCCAGGGAACAAGGGACAGGAGGAGAGGGAACGGCCTCAAGCTGTGCCAGGGGAGGCTCAGGTTGGACATCAGGAGGAATCTCCTCATGGAAAGGGTTGGTTAAACACTGGAATTGCCCAGGGAGGTGGTGGAGTCCCCAGCCCTGGAGGTGTCCAAGGCAGGACTGGACACTCAGTGCTTTGGGCTGGTTGGGATGGTGGAGATCAGTCACAGGTTGGACTCTGTGACCTTGGAGGGCTTTTCCAACCTGAGATTCTGAGAGGGCAGAGTAGGAGAAGGATTCCCTGACCCCCCCCAAGAGCCCCTTACCCTTGTTGTTATAGACATCTAAGTAATTTGGTGCAGAGAAGATTGTGATTAGCGAGGGGAAGCCCGTCGTCTGGCTCTTCCTGTACATTCGGTACCTGGAAAACAGGGCAGGTGCTTTAAAACCTGGCCAAGGAAAAGCCCAAACCTGCCCAGCTCCCGGGGGCTGCAGCACTTACCCAGCATCCTGGGCTTCGTGAGCTCGGATTACGGATAACAAACTATTGTTCTGCAAAAATTCACACACTGCAGGATAACTGGAAAACAAAAAAAATGCAAGGGTAACTCAGCAGGTGTGGTCTTGGTTTCAGGGACCAGCCACTTGCAGAAACCACCTGGTTTCTGTCCAGCACTCCCAAAAAATGCCAGTATATGGCTCGAAAATTAATTGCAAAGGGTTCTGTTAAACAGACTCCTGGTGCCAAACCCTTCCTATGAGTGGTCTGTCAGCACAAATGCTGCTTTTTTTTTTTTTTTTAGGCAGGAAAAGATAATTTCCTAGAGATCCTGGTACTGAAAGCCAGTCATGGGGCACCCTGCCAGCAGAAGGAGCATCTCTGCTGCCTCAGACCACAATTTCATAAAGTAAGTTACCTAAGGAGAGCTCAGTATTACAGGGGAAGGAAAAACAAACAGTCATTTGTGCATCAGAGCCAAGAGAAGAGTATTTCAGGCACACTGCAAAGTGCCACAGGGTGAACTGATTTTTTTTCAGTGCAAGGGGAGGCAAAGTGCCCTCCAAAACCCCTCTTACCTGTAGAAATAGGAGCAGCCCCGGACAGTGTTGTGGGCAAAATGCTCCAGCGTTTTCTCGTTGCCATAATCCTCCGAGGGATCAGACCAGAGCAGATCACACATTGGACCAAAGGCTGGAGGCTCCTTAAACCTGTCTAACTGGAAAATGGACACAACATCAGGAGGCTGCTGGTGGGAGCTGTGGCAGGACACACACACACACACCCCCCTCCATCCCCTTGGAATGCCGTGTGGGAATCGAGCCATTGTCCCCCCCCCGTTGGAACTGGAAGCAATGGGATGGCCCCACGGAGATGACTTACTTTCCTAATGTCATCTAGACATGTGATTTCTGGAGACAGTCCTCCGTGGACACACAGGAATTGCTGGTTTAGGAGGGCAGCAAGAGGAAGACAGTCAAAGGTATCCATGCACGCGTCGTACACTCGCTCCGAGTACTTGATTCGACCTGGGAACAGGGATTAAATCGAGCTGTGATCAGCCAAAGTGCTGAGAAACAAATTCCAGGAGCCCAGTTCCTCAGGGGATATGGAAACTCTATGTTTATGGCCCACAACTCCAACTTTGCACCTGGGTATTAGTGAAAATACTGGCTTAGAAAACGTTTGTTGGATGCGAAGAGAAAAAGGCTTTGCTGTAAATCTGGACTTGTTCAGGAATATTCATCTCCCTTCAAGGTGTTTCCTACAAGACCTGCACTGGGATCAAGCCAGAAAAGAGACTGTTTCCACCTGACAGAAACTTGGGATGCACTTCCCTACACATCCCTGCTGCACCTCCAGGCTCATCCTATGCAGGTCACAGACAGGGAAAGGCAGCAGCTGTCGGATTTGGCAGAGCAACATCACACATTCCTGAAGCCAGGAATTGCCTTTTCAGCTGGACACGGGTGCTGTGAGGCAGGATCTGCCCAGGATGCCCTCAGAGAAGTGGATTTTCACAGTGGATCTTTCACTGGTACAAGTGATGACAATCTCCACCATCCAGGCACAGGGGAAGAGGATTTTTTCCCACACATTAAAACAGAGATGCCACATAAACGCTGCAGAAAACCCACCTTGAACTAAAACAATCCTAAAGGTAAATGATTCTCCCCAGGGCAAACAGGGAGGAGCAAACCCTTCCCTTGCTTCCAACTGGAATCACTGATCCCAGCTGCACAATCTGGAGCTGGGAGACTCCTGGCAGTGATTATATGTTGGAAGTCAGGGAGGGGAGGATGTGACTGGCTCCTCAAGGGGAGATGTGTTCCCATTTCCTCCTCTTTGCAACCAAAAGGCCACATCAACACAACCCTGGTGCTTTGTGGGACTTATATATTGGGGTTTTTTTGGGGTATTTTCTATGGCAGGGGCTGAAAGAGAAGAGCTGTGTAAACAGGAAAACAGACAACAGGTTTTTACAGCTCTGGATATTAATTTCATCTGGTGTTAATCTGATATTCATCTGATTATTAGTCTGAGAGTAATCTGATTAATCTTTTTATTATATATACAGCTCTGATATTAATTTTTGTGCTCAGAGGCACGAAAATTAAGGCCCACACCTGCTTCCAGCACCTCTTTTTTTTTTTTTTTAAATATATTTAAAAACATATTTTTAAAATGTATTGAATTCCTTCTCACACTGCTGGTACTTACACTCCTGCTTGAAGGTGAAATATTCTGTGAGGTGCCTGCACTCGTGGTTCCCTCGAAGGAGGAACAACGTTTTGGGGTGATTTATCTTTAAACTCCATAAATACAGCACGCACTGCAAGAGAGGGGAAGGAGGAGATCAGCGAAAAAAAAGGCAGAAAACCCCTTTTCCAGGGCACTCATCGGTGTGAGAGACTTCCCGAAGTGTTTCTGGGAAGACACCCAAAGTGGAACCTGGAGAGAAACCCAGCTCCATGCTGGGCAGTGGATCTCATCTTGGCCAAATGCAGCAGTGGGGGAAAAGCCACCCGGATTTCTCTCTATATTAGGGCCGACTTGGAGAAGTGACAAATGAGATTTTAGTCCACCCAAACCAGCTCGGGGCTGGGTGGGGGCAGGTTTTGGGGGTTTTATTTCCCCTTCCAAAGCCCCACTTGCAGAGCAGCAAAGCCAAACCAGCTGTTTGCTCCAGATGTTCCAGCGGGATGGAGCGGAGCAGGCAGCCACTTGTCCATTAAACATGAAAAATTCAACTTTATCCCCCCCACTGGTTTCCCCTCCCCACCCCCGCCTCGTTTCTCCGCTTACGCCACAGTCACGTGAAGTTCAAGTTCAAAACAGGAAAAGCTGAGCCAAAAAACAAGCTTAGCAAAGCTTTCTGCCTTTTCAAAAGGGCTCTCCACATCCCCCAGCTGAGCAGCACCACCTGTAAAACCACACTCTTTGAGCACAGCCTAAAGTCAGACTCAGACTGGGGGGGATTTTGACCAGGAATGTTCCAGGCTGGTTTCCCAGAAAGCCTCAGGGAAGGGCTGGAAAGCAGGAGTGCTCACCCCTGTGTGCTCTGCATTGTCAGGCTGACAGGGAAACGGGCTGGCATCGCACACAGGGAATGTTATCCAACGGTTTGGAGAGCTGGAAGGACAATCCAGAATGACAGCAGCCCCAAGATCTGGATTAAAGTCTCTAATAGGAGCTTACCCTGGAGGCTGAGATGGTACAGAACCTGCACATGCCTGGGGGTGGGAACCACAAACTCTGTGAACAGTTTGACACTCTCAGATCTTGCTGATCTGGGGCACAGATCCCCGGGAACCAGCTGGAAACAACCTCCAGACCCCAAATAAACCGGTTTCCAGTCGGTTCCCAGTACACACAGCTCAGCCAGGATGGTGTTTAAGCACTGAACCTGCAAGGTAAGCTCTGCATTAGTCACTCCAGCTGATCCCAAAACCCAAGGAGCTGTAAAGCACCATCTGTGTCTCACTTGGAATTCAACCCCACATTAAAAACTTGATTAATTCTGAATTCTGCAGGCGAACGGGGCCAACACCGGTAGCAGAATCATGTTTTATTGCATCTGTTACCAGGAGGAATGCTCCCAACAAACCCATTTATAATTATTCTGGGATTTAAAGCTTTAACCTCCTGTGTTTGCAAGCTAAATGTCACTTCTCAGGGCTGGCAGGAGAACTTGGAAGTTGCTATAAATGAACCAAATGACTTGCTAAAGACTGGAGGAAGAACCAGTCCTGGCACCCAAGCCCAGCAGAGATACAGAGGAGGATTTGGGATGGAGGGAAGGCTGGCAACTTGCACAAGAGGGGTTTTAAAAAGAACATTTGAAGGGTTTTGAAGTGAAAAGGGATGGAATTTGACACCACAACTCTTCCTGGACACACACACAAAGAAACATTCCCTGGGGCTGCAGCCACTTCCCAGGGATGTGGGGGCTGCCAGGTACCACTGGGGCACAGAGGGAAGGACCTTCAACAGCTCCCAAGGGGCTGGAATGAGGGATGAGGGAGGTTTCCATACTTGCATGCCTTGGATGCTTCCTGCATGGAACCCTTTCCACGGCCCTGAGCCCAGGAATTGATTAGTGCCTGTTCACAACGGCCCCAGGAGCGACTCCAGACACTTATTTGGCCTTAAATAAACTTTAATAAATCTACTTCTCTCCTTATTCAGCCTCTCAGCGTGAAGCCCAAAGCCAAGGGTTTGATCCACTTGGAAAGGGAAGGCTCAGCAGGCCCCAGGGAGGGAATTGCAGGAGGAATTGTGACCCCCCCAAAAATGCAAGAGGGGCTGGTGCCAAACGTGCCCACAAGCCACACCGTAACCTCTCCCCCCATTCCCAAAATCTGGCATTTATCAGGAAGTTTTAAACATGGAGCCTCCCAGCTCTTCCCTGGATTGAATTCCCACAGAAGCTGTGACTGCATCATCCCTGGAAGTGTCCAAGGCCAGGTTGGAGCAACCTGGGCTAGTGGAAGGTGTCCCTGCTGATGGCAGGGGTGGAACTGGGTGATTTTAAGGTCCCTCCTAACCCAAACCATTCCAGGATCCTGTGATGATCCCAGCATGGAGAGAGCAGGGCACTGATCCACAGCACTGCTGCGGATCTGGGAGTAAAATCTCCATGTCTGATCAATCCTGGGGGAAGAGCAGAGGGAGAGCAGCACTTTTCCACCCAGGAGCTGTCAAATCCATGGGCAGACACAGGGTCCAACAACCCCCCTTTGAGGGGTTCTTGGTTAACACCAAAAAAAAATCCACCTTTTACCTCAGAAGGAGCTGCTGGGCTGGAATATAATCTCTTTTCCAGGTAAATACACTCCAAGTGCAATCCCAACTGGCACAAGCCGAGCCATTGAAAGGAGCAGTTGGATGTCCTTCCCCTTCCTCCCCGGGGGGTTGTGGGGCTCCTCCTGCCAGCACCACCACAAATCCCAGCAGCCCAACCCCACCTCCCCAGCATCCGGACCCGCTTCCCCGGAAAGGGCTCCTCGTCACACCTTGGCTCCCTGTCAGAATTCCCGAGGCTGGAAGGGAGCCAGGGGCTGCTCCAGCACAGTGCTCTCCCTAAATCCTCTGCAGAATCCTTCAAAGAGCCACTTGCACTCATCCAGCAGAGCTCCTCCCCGGGATTTAACTGGGAATGATTCCTCTGCAGACCCAACGGCTCAGCTATTCCTGCACCCTCCCCTCTTCCAGGAGAAACCGCCTCCTCTGCTAATTCCAGCCCTGTTTTCGCGCCCTTGTTTCCCCAAAAGCCCTTCGTTACGTTGCTTCCAACTGGGATAAACTCTCCCATTTCCACTCCTTCTCCACCACCTCTGTGAATCCAGGAGGCTGCAGTCCCTTGGGATCTGTGATTCCTTTGGCCTTCACACCAACTCCCAGCACTGCCCAATTCCGTGGAATCTGTGAAGTCCCACCACAACCCCAGCGACTCCCCCTTTGTCCTGACCCCACTCCAAGGCTGATTCTCTCGGGGGGAAGCAGCGGTTCAGTCGTGTGACACTTTTCCTTTTCCCTGCTCAGCTGAATCCTGCAAGTTTTCCAACGTTTGCTTCCCACTCTCCTGGTGGGATCTCGTTGCCTGCGCCACACAATCGACTCTCCCTCTTGTTTCCCTGAGTGACAGCCCCAAGTGACATTAAAACTCCACTTCAGAAGGCAGAGTTCAGCCATTAACCCCATCACTGCCACCAAAATGTCACTGGGTGAGGGTCCAGTGCTCAGTCCTCACACTGGGACACCACCTTCCTGCCCAAAATCACACTGGGAGTTACCAACAGGATTTTCACCCCATGCAGAGCTCGACTGGAGGGTAAATCCAGCACAGGAGATTTGACTTTGCTGTTTGAGCTGATTCTGAGTTGTATTTAACTAATTCTGGGCTGTATTTAACTGATTCTGAGCTGCATTTGAACTGATTTTCAGCTGGATTTATCTGATTCCAAGCTGTACTTAAACTGATTTCAAGCTGCATTTAATTGATTTTGAGCTGAATTTAACTGATCCTGAGCTGAATTTATCTGATTCCAAGCTATATTTAACTGATTTCAAGCTGGATTTAATTGATTCCGAGCTGTATTTGAACTGATTCTAAGCTGAATTTGAACTGATTTTTGAGTCGGATTTAACTGATTCTGAGCTGCATTTTAACTGCTTTTGAGCTGCATTTAACTGATTTTGAGCTGAATTTAACTGATTCTGAGCTGAATTTGAACTGATTCTGAGCTGAATTTGAACTGATTCTGAGCTGAATTTGAACTGATTCTGAGCTGAATTGAACTGATTCTGAGCTGAATTGAACTGATTCTGAGCTGAATTTGAACTGATTCTGAGCTGAATTTGAACTGATTGAGGGTGGTGTTTTTATTCATTCTGAGCTGCAATTCTGAGGTTATTTAACTGATTCTGAGCTGTGTTTAACTGATTCCAAGCTGTATTTAAACTGATTCTGAGCTGTATTTTAACTGAGGCTCAACACTTCTGGTTCCTTTAGTACCAAGCTCAGCTTTCTTTGTCACCTCTATACTGAAGTAGCCTCTGTCCACGTAGTCTCCCAGGAAGAGGTAGCGGGTGTTATTGGGTGATCCTCCAACTTCAAACAGCTTCATCAGGTCAAAAAACTGCCCGTGGATGTCACCACACACTGGGGGAGCAAGAACAGCACAAAAGAGGGACAGAATTACGTGCCAAGAAAAGAAAGGTCGCGACAGCAACAAGGAGCCGAGCGCGGCGGCCTCGACCTCCGCCAGCAAAAACCCTCTCTTCTGAGAGTTAAAACACAGCAAAAAAACCTGTGTCAGCCCTGCTGGTGTTACCCCAGGTGGCCCTTTTTGGGCTCTCTGACCTGTGATGGGGGCCTCCACCTCGATCATGGTCTTCTCGTGCCTCAGGATGGCGGCGCCGTCGTTGATGATCTTCAGCGCCGCGTCCTCCTCCAGCCGCCCTTCCTTCACCAAGTGGCTCTTGAGGACGTCGAGCCTCGGCTTCCCATCCTCAAACACCTCCTTCAGGGTGAGCCGCTGCGTGGGAGGGAATGGGACAGCTGGAAAGGGAAGGCAAGGAAGTCAGCAACACGTCTCTTTTTTTCTTTTTTTTTTTTTTGGGGGTGAGAGGAATCGGGAGGGCTTTGCTTCCCAGTCTGGAGCAGACACTTGGAGACTGGATTCCCACCGAAATTATGCTCCCAAATCCTGAAAGGAGAAGAGCTGAGCTGCCAGAGCTATGAATTCACCCCTCAGCTTGGCTAAACACCCAGACTGCATGCCATCTGCACCCGCTCCAGAGCTGCCTCCTAATTCCAAGGGGACAATCATCGTCATAATGTTGCACTAAAACAGGTTTCATGCAAATATCAGCAAAAACAGGAAAACCAGGAGCCACCAATTTAGGCAGGAGGACCAACACACCCCCCAAAAAGCAGAAGTTGCTTTTACAGGTCTTTTCCAACCCCAGTAATTCCGTGATGTGCCAGAGTATGTTGAATTTAACAGGACAGAGCTAGACAAATAACACAGGGAGGAACAGCGGTGCCACGCTTTTAAATGCAAATCCAGCAGCAATTTACCCCGAAACCCCCGAGGGAAAAGGAGGATGAGGCTGCACAAGGGATTCTTTAGAGCTGAACATCAATTTTCCAATCACAGGAGCTGCAGGAGCGAGGAGAACAAGAGCTGATCTGATGAAAGGGGAGCCGGTGCCTGCAATAAGGTGGCCCCGCTTTCATGGGTCCCTTTGGAAGTTGTGCTCCCGTGTCCCACGTGCCTGGAACGCTCCAGAGCACACACAGAGCCTTCCCCACGGAGCTGCCAATTAAAGAGGGTTAAGCAAGACCTCCCTGAACCAACACAGGCTGGACGAGGGGTTTTAGTGCATTCAGAGCTCAGCCCTGCTCCAAAAGGAAAACACGGCCCCTCTGGATGTGGATTTTGCAGGATTTCACCTGTTTTCCCCCTCTGGATCGGTGTAAGGATGGCAGGAATCATGCAGTGGGAGGAGGTCAGGGAAGCTGCACAAATAGGATCAGGTGGAACGAGCAAAAGGAGCTGTGTGGAAATGTGGGTGCAGGGCTTGGAGTGAGGGAGGGTTTGGGACTCGCTGCCATTCAGAGGCTGGAAAATCATTTGTCAGCACTCCTCCAAACAGGGTGGTTGTCCTGGAAGAGAATGGAGAAACAGGAACCATTCCCCTCCCATATTCCCCATCACTCCAGGCCCTCAAACACGGCCTCAGGAGCCACCCTAAAGAGTAAAAAGCCCCAGAAGTGGGGTCAGAGAGCTTAGAGGAGCTGGGATGTGACTCCAGGAGCAGTGCCGCCCATCCCACCATCCAGAGACCCACGAGAAGCTCTGGAACTGTGGCTTTGCCTTTTCCTGGTGGCCCCAGAGAGCAAAGTTATGCAAGATAAAATCTGAGGCTGCGCCAACGGGAGCAGCCAAGAACTTTTATGTAAGTTCCCTCCTTGGCTTTGCACGGCTCCACTCCCACAAGGAGCTGGGCAGGAGAAGGAACCAGCTTCTCCTCTGCTCTGCCCGTCTGCCAGCCAAGCTGCAGGGAGAGAATCCTGCTCTGGAGATGCCAGAGGAACAGCACCAGCCCTGGGATGCACACACACAGCTCCTTCTTCCTGCTAGGAGGCCTGGATATTTGGGAATGAGTTAAAACCGGGAATGAAATCCTGTGCCACACCCCTAAGTGCGTGGCCTGGCTGCTGGAAGCTCCCACGATCCATGGGGTGATTGGCACCTTATCCCAGGGATCTGCTCAGATCCTGGGAGTCCATTTCCTTCCCAGAACCAGGATAACCAGTAACTGCTCAGCCCTTCCAGCATCCCCTGGTCAGGGCAGGACCAAAATGACTCCAGCCAAGCTCTGTGGAGAGAGGGGTCCCACAGGGATTACTCCACATCACCTGCTGTCCTGCTTTTTATGCTTCCTGCTATAAAAATCCTTCCTCACTCCCTGAGCCAGTTGTGTGGTGTCAGAGCAGACCCCTGTGCCATGGAGCACCTCAAAAGCTTTGTGGGAGTCACAGGAAGGATGTAGCAGAGCCCAAGTGCTTGGAAAATCAAAATCCACAGAGCAGGGCGTGAGGATCAGCATTTAATTAGTGCTGTGAAAGTGAGGAATCCTGTCAGGCAGCAAAATCTGGGCTCCAGTCGCCTCGTGCCAGAGCTGATGTGAGGAACAAACCCCCCCTTTTGTTAAAGAGCTGGATTTTATCCTTATTAATGCTTGACTCTCTCAGGCAGCAGGAAGGAGGGGAGGAAGAGGATGATCCTGCAGCCAAGCCTGGGCTCTCTGACAGCAGGAACAGCCCTCAGAGCAAACTGACCTGGAAATTTGCACCTCCAGGGCACTGAGAAGAGTGGAAGGACTTGCCCAGCTCTGAAAAGTGGGGAGTAACTCCTGATCTCACAAAGAAGTCATGGAATCATGGAATGGTTTGGGTTGGAGGGACCTTAAAGCCCACCCAGTGCCACCCCCTGCCATGGGCAGGGACACCTCCCACTAACCCAGGTTGCTCCAACCTGGCCTCGGACACTTCCAGGGATCCAGAGGCAGCCACAGCTTCTCTGGGAATTCCATCCCAGCCCCTCACAGGGAAGAATTCCTCCCCAATATCCCATCTAAATTTCCCCTCTCAGTTTGAACCCATTCCCCCTTGTCCTGTCCCTGCAATGCCACAGTTGTTCGTGGAGTGCCCAAGCAGACCCAGCATGTTCAGCTCATCCTCAGAGTCAGCTCCCTCATAATTAACAGAAATTACAGATAAAACACTCACAACATTCCAAGAACCAAACGCTGTGACCTCTGTGCCACCTTCCCTTTGCACACAAACCCGGGTGTTGCACCCAGTCCTGTTTAAACAGTGAGATCTGTAGGTCTGGGACGTGGAATTCTGCAAGGGCATCCAAACCCACTCCTGGGAAAAGACAATTCCCGACCTCCTGACAGGACCACAAACGAAAGGACACGAGTGCAAGTGAAGTCTGAGGTGTGC
The DNA here is from genome assembly GCF_003945595.2 of Pipra filicauda. Lineage (NCBI taxonomy): Eukaryota > Metazoa > Chordata > Aves > Passeriformes > Pipridae > Pipra > Pipra filicauda. The sequence continues at coordinate 434,603 of NW_024104786.1, read as the reverse complement.
AATGGATTAAAAGGTCAACTGTGCCTGAGGGACTTCAGGAAAATTAAGAGGATGGGGAGATCTTTGTTAGACTCCAGTGCGAGAGACTCCGTTTGCTGCCAAATTAAGACAGATTTTAAATGCCAGGCCAGGAGCAGGTGGGTATTTGAAGTGTTCTGAAAGCACATGGACAGTCAAGGATGGGAGAATTTGGGGGAAAAAAAGCTGCTTTTGTACCACCAACTCTACCAACCCAGAGCATCACTTGCCCCTCAGTGAAAGACGATGATATTCCCGCAGGGAAAACCACGTTGCTTTCCACGTTTTTTTTTTTCCTACATCTGTCTTTAAAATGTACTTAAAATGTACCTAAAATCCAACTCCCATCAGGGCTGCCCGATCCCCACTGGCTCCAGACAGAGCCAGTGCCATGGAAGAGAAAACAGAGTGATCCACAAATGATTGTTTATACATCCCAGAGTCCCTGGGAGGACGGGACGGAGCAGCCGAGGCGGATTCATTACTGAAAAAGGAGCAAGTGCTCTTTGCCTGGAGTGGCAGCCACGGCCAAACGCTGCTCCCTGGCCCTGGGAGGAGCAGGAGATGCCCCCTCAAGCTCTAAAAAAATCAGTTAGGATTAAACAGGCTCGGTAACAAACTCCAGAGAGATTTCCCTGGAGCTCCCGATGCCACCTGGGAGCGAACCCGAAGGGCACTGGATGCAAAACCCCTCCCCTGGTCGCTCCTCGTTATTGGGCACAGGGTTATAGAGGCACTTTGGAGGGGGAAAACAGCACATCTGGGGCAAAAACAGGGATATGGACACCAAGGGCTGCCAAAGGTAGAAACTCCCTCAGGGAAAACTCACCCAAATCCCCTCGGAAAGGGAGGAAAAGCTGCCTCCTGTGCCGAGCTGGGCAGAGCAGGGCAGGGGTTTTTTTTTCCCTCTTTCCCGATTTCCTAATAGCCCAAGGTTATTTTTATCCGGTGTTTCATTCCCATTCACACCTAACCTACATTCATCTGCTCAAAGCCGAGCCCGGGGCTCACACCGAGCCGGCTCGGGGGGACATGATGTGGAGGAATTCAGCCAGGAAAAGGCCACAGCAACGCCATTTGTGCTCGGAGAAAGTCGGATTTTCGGGATCGTGCCGAGCTTTCGGGAAATAAAACCTTGCAGGCAGGTGATGGATCCAGCCAAGCTGATTCCTGCTGCTCTGTCCAGGAGCCGGAGCAAAAGCAAGGACAGGCTGGGCCTGGGCAGCTTCTCACGTTCAAACCTGATGTTAAAATCACAGATTTATGGGATCACCCAGGTTGGAAAAGTCCTCCAGGATCATCAAGTCCACCCTGTGCCCCATCCCCAACTCGTCCCCCAGCCCAGAGCACTGAGTGCCACGTCCTGTCCTTCCTTGGACACCTCCAGGGGTGGGGACTCCAAACCTCCCTGGGCAGTTCCAATGCCTGACAGCCCTTTCCATGGAATAATCCTTATTCTCCTTGAAATGCTAAACAATCCAAATTTCTGGTCATTTAATATAAAATATCTTTGCTTTAATAACCCCCACCCTGCTCTCCATGAGTTTTTCCCTCCCCTGAGGTGCCCCTCAGGGCGAGTTTATGTGAGAACCTGCCAAACCAGGTTGTGTGCCTGATATCCCGAATTTTTCCAAGCCTGGACCAAGCCCTGACAAGTAATCTGTGTCATTTTTCAGGGCTGGCCCTGCCATGTCACAGAACTGCCCCTTCCAGCTACAGAAGTTCTCTGGGGGAAAAAAAAAAAATGAAGTGATATTTCACCTCCTGGAAAATTAATATTTCACTTGAGGAAATCAGTAACACCTCCCTTGTTCACGTAAAAATAACATTAATACCTCAGAAAAACCACCAAGTCAAGCAAACACCTTCTCATACAAAAGCAGCAAGAGCCAGAAATTACTATTATAATTATTATTATATTATTATTGCCATATTTCTGTCTGTCTTCCCCCCAAATTTTTGCACGTTCCAACCTTCCAAGGGCAGCAATTTTCCTTTCTTGCTCTGAGTAAGGAACCCCTGGATTTCAGGAGCTCCAAAGATTCACAAACAGAGGGGAAAAAAAGGCCAGAGTTTTATTTCTCAGCCCTGGAAGTGCTGCAGGATGACCATAAGATTTGGGATTATCAGAGCTCCAGTGGGATGGCAGCTCCTTCAAACAGATGCAGTTTATAACGTCCCAGTTTTATCCAAAATTAGTCGGAGTTTTGCTGCTGGAGCCGAATCCAACCTCCCAGCACCCAACTGGATCAGAGCTCGCTCTGCTCCTCACCTGGGGCCACACTCCTCTTTGTAGCCCAACCAGAATATCTCCTCACAATAACCCTAAAAATATCTGTATTGTAGGTGGAATTCTATCAACTGAATGATTCCTTTTCAAAGGGGAGAGTCACAGCCATCCCAAAACCGAGGCCGCTCCCGGGCAGCAAATCCGCCTGTACCTCAACAACTTCCTTCCAGTCATTCCAGCAGTAACACCCAGATTTTGAGGGCACGTTTTTGGGAGAGCCTGGCACGCCCTGGGCTGAGCAGGAGCCAGGTGCATTTAAGGCTAAAAAAAGCAAGGGACAGTGCTGTGCATGGAAATGCAGATCCAAGCACGGCGTGTGCCAGCGGAGCACGGCCCGGGCCACGCTCAGGGCTCCCCCAGAAACACGGAATGCAACGCCCAGAGGCTTAAAAAACATGGGAATCAGAGCCCATCCTGGAATTTGGAGGGAGATATCACAGAATCGTGGAATCACACAATGGGTTGGGTTGGAAGGGACCTTAAAATCATCTCATTCCACCCCCTGCCATGGGCAGGGACACCTTCCACCAGCCCAGGTTGCTCCAACCTGGCCTTGGACACTTCCAGGGATCCAGAGGCTTCTCTGGGAAAACCACTCCAGTGCCTCACCACCCTCACAGGGAAGAGATATAAATTCTAGCACTTTACAGCTCCACAGATCCCTAAAAACTTCGGGATAGAAGGTGATTATCCTTAAACTGGCAACCTGGACAGGGAACAGCGTTGTCAGGCCAGGAAAACACGAGGTGCCTTTGCCAAGGAGGATTCACCAGCAGAGCTGGCAAGCCCAGGGCCGGCGGTGACGGTCCCACGAGGTGGAGCTGGAACTCTGCTCCCTCTCCCTGCTCCCGGAGGAGCCCAGGGGAGATTAAAACCGGGAGTATTTAATTAGAACAGAGGCGACTTAAGCCCGTGAGCGCACACCAGGCGCCAGCTCCAGCCTGGGGAGCTGCTCACAGAGCCTTGCCCACAGAAAGCAGCTCCTCACAACGTGGATCCCGCCCCGGGAGGAATCCAAACCCACCCGGATCCAGGCCCACTGATGGTCCTGCTCCTGCCAAAGCTCCAAAGTGGATCAGAGATTGCCTCAAAAACGCTCCCGGCGGGCACTGAGCTTTCCAGGAGCAATGCAGGTAGCAAAGCCACTCTTCCTTACGAGGTCCTGCAAGTTTCCAGCCCAGATTTGTCTCCTAATGACCGGCGCTGATGCGGATTTGCCTGGGATTGTCATTGAGACAATCTGTGCAGGGCCCAGTGCTCCCACAGGGACACGAGCTGGGGACAGGCCCCAGGGCCAACTCACCACTAGCAGTCAAGGAGAGCCCAAAACCCCCCAATTCCAGCCTGGAGAGCCCCAAACCCCTCAATTCCAGCCTGGAGAGCCCCAAACCCCTCAATTCCAGCCTGGAGAGCCCCCAAACCCCTCAAATCCAGCCTGGAAAAACTCTCTCTTTGAGACACTCAAGCTCTACAGACTCCCCATCAGTTAAAAATAGATGTATTCCCAGAAAATAATCAACCCTGGACCCACAGCAAAGCCGGTATCTTCCAGGGACTCCAAGGAGTCACTGAGGACTTGAGGAAAAGCTTGAGGGGGGGAAAAAAGGAGCAGGAAAAGGGGGAGGTTTACAGCAAACAGCTGCAGCTCCTTTAAAAACCAGTGAGCTCCCCACAGGAGCCGGGAGGGGATTCCTAGATGTCAGCAGGCAGGGAAAGGCACCACCTGTTTCCCAAGGTTCCAGCACGGCCACTAATAGATCCCTACTGGAGGCACAGCGGGGGCTTTGTGGAAAAGGCAAATCCCCCACCTGCCTGGGAATGTGAACCTGACCCTCCTGCTGGATCCCGAGGGGATTCCTGATCCCGTTTCCAACGTGCTCTGTGCACGTCGTGTCCTCCCGGGGATCTCGCCCGCGTGACGTTGTAGGGAAAGGGGCTGATCCACGTGGGAAACGGGGACAAAACAACCCCCAGGAACGTTCCTGTCTGGATGCATCCACCAAGAGGTGGTCCCAGCGCGGGTAAACAGGAATTTGGGTGCAAAATGACACGATCAGGACGGTGGTTTCTCTTCTATTGCCATGTCAGGCCTTAACGCTTCACTCTGAGCTGGATCCACACTGGATAAAACATTCCCTGCAAGGGTCCTATTCCCAGCTTTGAAGTGACACATCACCTCAGGCCACACTGAGGTGCCAATAGTCCAAAGGGAAATGCAAAGGAGTTAAAACCTTCCCAGTGGCCACCCTGGAGATCAGCCAGAGCACTTCTCTTGCAAACCAAAAAATAGCCAAAAAAAAAAACAAAAGGGATAAATCCCTTCCAGCACCGCTCCCAGAGCAGCTTCTCCCAGACCTGCACGTGCCAGGGATGGAGCAGGATGACAGGAGCCCCCAGTTACTGCCGAGCCAGCAATTCCAGAGTCTTCTTTTGGGAAACCTTTGTGATCCTCATCCAAGACATCACCTTTGGGATAACATTCTGTCTGAGAAGCCATTTTACCACATTTGCTACACTCAGCAGCTGATAAAAGGGAATGTTTTCTGCAGCAATCTAGGTTGACACCAGTTCTCCCTGTTTTCCTGAAATCCACCCCAAACCACTTGTCTTACACAGAGGAGATCCTGGGAAACTCTCACCAGACGCCCCCAGCTTGGAGCAGGGAAAGCACTTTCAACTCACATCGTGGAATTTTGGAGAGACAACCCCCCCAAGCTCTCTCAGGGAGGCACAGCCAGGCTGTCACAGCTGGAGATCCCAGAATCCCAGAATGGTGTGGGTTGGAAGGGACCTTAAAGATCATCTCCTTCCACTCCCTCAACAGCAGCAAGGTTTTGTTCTGGAGGCTGGAGAAGTCAGAGCACAGCCTGGATACTCCTCCTCCTGCCAGGAAAATCCTTCAAATCTGCACTGAAATTCCTTTTTCCTACGGCTTTAGAGCACCCTCTGACACAGGAGCACCCGCCCTCCATCCTCCACCTCAGTTCTGGTCCAACCCATCCCACAGCTGCTCCCCATCCCTCCCTCTGCCCCTGCCCTGCCCTGAAGGGCTTTCCTGGTATATTCATGGATTCTCCATTCCTGGAAGTACCCAAGGCCAGGCTGGAGCAACCTGGGCTAGTGGAAGGTGTCCCTGCCCATGGCAGGGGATGGAAGATGATTTTAAGCTCCCTTCCAACCCAAACCAGTCTGGGATTCTGTGACGACCCCAGCATGGCTCTCCAGTGCCACCGGAATGTGTCCCTTTGGCACTGCAATCCCGGCCTCCAGGAGCCACCGGGAGCCAAGTCCTGCATTATAGGATAAGGCTGATGCCTTTACGTAGCCCGTTCCCTCACTCCTGCTGCTTAATGATGTCTAATTCCATCCCCATCCCAGCCACTGCCACGTAAACACACCCGCCATCCCAACCCCATCCGCAGCGGGACCACGCAGGGAACACCTGGAAAAGCAGCCAGGGAAGGATCCCGGACAAATATAGGTCTCCAAGGAGTATCTTTAGATTAGCAGGCGGCTCTGCCCCCAGCGAGACCCCGGGATTTACCTAAATAGCTCCTTCAGCACAAGCCTGGCGTTGGCAGCTATTTTAAGCCAGCACCCTGCCCTACTTCCTAAGGAACAGCCTCCCTTCTCCTGCCTTCTCCTGCCTGTGCAGCCAAAGCAGCCCCCAAACCTTTCCCCTCCACTCTGACACCTTTTATTAAACAAAACCCACCACCCTGGCCCGGTATCTAATTAATCCAGGCTCGTTCTTTGCTACGAGGCCCCATCAAGCCGCCGACACGGCCTCGAACAGGGAAAACGGGATTAACCTTTCCCAGCCTGATATCCAGAAAGATAATATCCAGCGGAGGGGAATCCAGAGGAACACGACCTTCCCTCTTCTCCAGGGCAGACCTGAAGCAGCTGGTGTTATTCCCAGAGGAAATGGATAAAATCTCAGCCCAATCCACGTGCCCTGGCACCTTATCGCTGGGTTTTGTGCCCAAGGCTGGTGTTGGGTTTGGCATTTCTGTTAATTAGCACGTTAATTAGCACATTTATTAGCACAGCAGAGCATCCCTGTACAGGATGCAGAGAACCTGGCAGCTTCAGCCCAAAAAGAGGCACTTCTGGCTCTGTTTGGGGCAGCCAAGGGCTGCAGGAAAACACTGGAGGGGAATAGTTTGTGTCATCCCAAGACCTCTGCAGAACATTTCCCTTTGGATTCATTTCTTGGATGAAATGCCACATGATCCAGCAAAATCAGCCCCAAATCTGCAACACCCAGGCCTGGCACAGCCACTTCTCCCCAGCTCATCCCACGTACAGGTAACAAAACATCTTTCCTGTTCATATAACAATATCGGAATTATTTCGTATTTTGGGGGCATTTCAAGACCCGCCCCCCCCCCCAACCAGATTCCCAAGTAATTCAGTGGGATCCTACGGGGTTCCTGCTTTAAGGACTGTCTCTCCCAGGGCCTCCTTGAGCTCTGTCCAGCCAAGTTGCTGCATTATGACACAACTTGCTTTTTAGGGATCCCCCACAGCATCTTGACCCTGGTGGCATTCACACTTTTCCTGTGGCATCCCAAGGTCTGGGCATGTGCACCTTGGCCTTTACTCCATTTTTAGCCATTTCCACAGCTCCTTTTCCCCCCAAATATTCCTTAGCAGCCATAAAACATCAAACACTAAACGAGCCAAGCCAACTAGAGCCTTACAGAGCACAACCAGCAACAATAACGATGGTATCACATTTTTCCTTTCCAAAACCCACAATTTCCTTTATATTTAAGATTTCTTCTAACCCTTCCCTCGCTTCGCACGCACTTAAAAAGCTCCTTTGACTTTGATACCAATGTTATAAAAAATCCCTACACTTCCCAACCTGGGGAAAACCCAACGCCCGACCACCCAACTGCGTTCCCAGAGTTGTAGTTTATATTAAAAACAAGGAAAGTTGCACATTTTCCATCAGCCAAAAGCGTCTTCAGGCAGCGAGATGAACCAGAGGAGCCTCCAAACCCTCCACACTTGGCAGCAGCGTGAGGGGGAAACTCCCCAGAGCTCTCCGGAGACGGCAGCGATTGATCCGACGCCGGGTTTTGGCTCCCCAGAGGCACCGGGAGCCTCACGGAACAAATCCCGTGGGATTGGACTCCCTGCCTCCGGCAGCATCTCTGCCACGCTCCAAAGGCACGTGGAGAGAAGGGAGCAGCTCGTGGGGTGTGATTTCACCCAGAAAGGGGCAGGTGGCGGGAGGTTTCCGAGGGGTGTGTGTGATCCCAGTGTCCTGACGCTCCCAGAAACCTTGGCTAGGGGTGGAACGGATCATGGACACCATGGAATCAGGGATGGCTTGGGTTGGAAGGGACCCTAAATTATCCAGCCCATCCCCGTGCCGTGGGCAGGGACACCTTCCACTAGCTCAGGTTGCTCCAACCTGGCCTTGGACACTTCCAGGGATGGGGCAGCCACAGCTTCCCTGGGCAACCTGTGCCAGGGCCTCCCCACCCTCACAGCCAAGGATTCCTTCCCCATATCCCATCTAACCCTCTCTCTGGTAGTGGGAAGCCATTCCCCCTTGGCCTATCACTTCAGGCCCTTGTCCAAAAAAAAAATCCAAACTAGACCTGCAGAAAGGTGCCCGAAAGTCCTTCAGAAACGACAGCAAAGCACAAACTTGGAAAATCCACTTGTTTCCAGGACACCTTTGGCTCCAGCACCGGTCCCAGCTTTACACCACAATTCCTTGGTTTCACCCCATCTTAGAAAAGCAGGAATTCCTTCAGAAATCACAGCGCAGGCATCGTGGAACAGGATGGGAATTAGGGATGTGTCTGACTTCCAACACACACACAACAGCTGCCAAAACCAGGGCACTGGATCCCGGCTGCTCCCGGCTCCCCGCTCCCCAACGGCACCGTGTGTGTTCACGAGACACAAAATAACAACACCAATATCAGAAAAATTCCAGCAGATTATTTGCTCTGCATCAGCCTGGTGTCTAAATCCCAACATCCTGGGTTTTTAAAGGATTTGTCATGGATGCAACTGCACAGAGAGAGAGCTGGGTCACCTTCCAGCACGGTCAGGGGGAAGGATCCTCACGGACACAGCTCTGCTTCCCAGAGGATGTCACACCTTGCAGGTGTGATCTGCTGGAGGGGGAACCCTCCAAACGCACGAAAAATGGAGCAAAATGCAACAAAAACTGCAAGAAAATCCCTGCAGGTTTGTTTGGAAGGGGTACAGAGAGGGAAAACACCCACCCTGCAGTGCTGAGCTCCAGCACCTGCCCTGAATAATGTGGATTTCAGACGTGGGATCCACCAGTTAATTCCGGCGATCCAACAGTTAATTCAGGCCTAACTTTGGGATAATACAGACAACCAGACCCCCTAATCCCTCAGATTTCCAGCAGAACTACCCCAAGTGCTCCCCAGAGAGCACCAAGTTTGGACATTAATGGTCTCTGTTACCATCAGCCACCAGTTTCCTGCTAGAACTGGGCTACTGAAGAGCAGTTCTGGCCCCAAAATTCCAGATTTTAATAAAAAAGTAACTCTTGGCACACCCCAAAATTCCCTGTTTTAAAAGCAGCAATTTCCTGACTTACCCCAAAATTCGAGATTTTAATAAAAACCAATCCCTGTGGCGCCTCAAAATTAGAGATTTTAAAGAAGCAGCTCCTGACCTACCCCAAAATTCGAGATTTTAAATAAGGAAGTTCTCCCCAGTACAAGTTTAAGCCTAAAAACTGGAAATGCTGCATTTCCCCTGCCTAAAAACTTAATTACAGTTAACGCTTCTGCAGGGCCCTGGAGATGTAAATATATAGGTTAAACATAGTTAAAATTCCACATCCTACTTAATTGCAGGCATTTTCCACGGAACAAAACGAGCTTTTTATCTTCAGCTTTTTAATTATTAATAACCACGAGCAACGTCGCCACCTTCAAACAATAAATCCCGGCCCTCGGAAGGAGATATTCCGATTTTCCCTCCCCAGCTGGAAAATTATCCTTGGGGGGGGGATAATATGGGAAGTTCACGTGGATTTTGGAGTGTTGGAGCACGGAGCGAGCAGGCCCTGAGCCTCCACCCTGCTTGGATATGGATTAATGACCACAATTAGCGGGATCATATGGATACTGGAGGGGGTGTGGGGGGGCTGTTGCCAAGCAGGCAGGATCCCTGCCAGGGATTCCCGGGATCTGGAAGCCCCGGCAGGCAGGGAGAGCGCATGGATACGGCCGACTCAGCTGAATCATAATGGCTGCATTGACATTACCTTTCCCGAACAAGGCCAACCTAAACACAGGCAGCTGCCTGGGATTTAGCAGGAGATTTACGGGCAGCACCGGCCACTCGGGAGACCTACAAACCACCACACAGCCCCCCCCCAGGACCCCTCCCCAAATCCAGGAGTGCTCTGGCATTATTCCCACTGAAAAATAAAACCCCAAAACCAAACCCCTGGGAGCTTCACCCACCCCCCCCCCCCTCCACCCCCAACCAGGGCCCGAGGGGCCTCCACGCTCCGGCTGCCACCCGGATCCCCTTTCCCTGGGTTTGAGGTTATTAACATTAAACATGTGATCGGCCACATGACAGGCTAAAAAGGAAAAAAAAAAAAAAAAAAAAAAAAATGGAAAGAAATCGCCTGGATGCATCCAGAGGGGAAGGGAGGGATGGCAGCATGGTGGGGACACCTCCATGGCCGTGGATTACAACCGTTCCTGGGAAATCTGCTGCTTCCAGCAGCCTGGAATGACCGAAGCCGTGGAGGGGGGGGAGGTTTAATAACGGGGTGATTGTGTAACTTGGAGCCTCTCGGCAAAAGTTGAGGCACCCAGTGGATGTTCCCGGGGACATGGATGGCACCGGATCAATTAGGGCAGCGAAATGTGCATCCCCCCCAGCCTCCTCCTCCTCCCGATCCAGGAGTTTCTCCCATAACGTATTTCGCTCCTCATTAACTGCTTCGGTGTCTTCTGCTCTTTCCAAAATAGTACCTACTATAACGGGGCCGGAGAGGGGGCCAGCTGGCACCGCCCGCGGGGCATCCGAGCGGGGAGCGGGGATTTGGGGGAGGAAAGACACCGGGAGCCGGCGGGATGAGTGCAGGGTGGGCTCTGCACCCCCCCCCCATCCCACCCCGAGCACCCCAGTCTGGGGGGGCTCGGACCTCGTGGGTGTGATGGATTGCACCCTCCCCGGGACGGGGATCCCCCCCTCAAACAGGGATGTCCCCTGGTGTCACCTTCCTGCCTTGTCACCTGTGCCCACAGGGCTGGGGGTCCACAGGACCCCCCCCTTTCCTCGCACTGCAGCAGAGAAAGGAGGGGGGGGCGCATCCTCTTGGACAGGGGGGGCCAAGAATGCCTCCCCCCAGTACAAGTGCCCCCCATAGAACAAAGGTGCCCCCCCCAAAACCAGAGAGACCCCCCCCCGGCTCCCCTGCGGAGAGGATACAACAGGGGGTGTCCCCCCAGCCTGACCCCCCCACTCAGGGCTCTCCCTTAAGGGGTCTGACCCACCAGAACGACCCCCCCGCTGTTCCAAGCATCCCCCCCCCCCTCTCTGGGCTACCCCAGCCTGGGGGTCCCCCCCAAGCCAGGCATCCCCTCCACCTCTTCCAGGCTCCCTCAGCCTGGGGGTGCCCCCTCCCCAGGATCCCCCCACTCAGGACTGTCCCAGTTTGGGGACGACCCCCCCCCCAAAAAAAACCCAGGCTCCCCCTGACTCAGGGCTTGGGGGTGACCCACCAGAACACCCCTTCCCCACCACTCCAGGCATCTCCCCCCTCTCTCTGGGTGCCCCCAACCTGGGGGTGCCCCCCTCCAAACCAGGCTTCTCCCCCCCCCAAAACCAGGCAGCCCCCCCCTTTTCTCAGGGCTCCCCCAGCCTGGGGACCTCCCCTCCAAACCAGGCATAGCCCCCCCGCTTTCTCCGGGCTCCCCCAACCTCGGGGGGCTCCCCAAATCACGTTCCCCCCCCATCTCTCTCCAAGCTCCCCCAACGCGGGGGGGAAAGGGGGGGTGTCTCTCCCAACCCGGGGGATCTCCCCCAGCTGGGGGACCCCCCCAAACCACGCTCCCCCTTCCCTTCTCGAGGTTCCCCCAACCTGGCCATAACCCCCACCCCCCCCAAAACCATCCCATCCCCCCAAATCCACGCTGCCCCCCAGCCTGAGCGAGGAGGGGGGGTCTCCCCCAACCTGGCGACCCCTCCCCTTCCTTCCAAACCAGACACCCCCTTCCCAACCACGCATACCCCCTCCCCTTTTCTCCGGGCTCCCCCAGCCTGGGGACGCCCCCCCCTCCCAAACCACACTCCCCTCTTTTTTCCCTAGGGGGGGTTTCCCCAACCTGAAGCCCCCCCCAATCCGGATCCCACCTCCCCCCCGCGCAGGCAGGGGGCGCCCTGGCCGCCCCCCCCATTCCCCTCCCTTCCTCCCCTCACCCTTGACGATGCGCTCGGTGGTCGGCAGCTTGTTGTGGCCGCGCCCGGACATGGTGGCGGTGGCACCGCTCCCTCCTCCTCCTCCTCTTCCTCCTCCTCCTCTTCCTCCTCCCCACCGCCGTGCCCCCTCACCGCTCCCCTCGCACGGGGGGCCGCGGGGGGTGCTCCCGGCGGCGGCTCCGCGGCGCTGCGATCCCGCCCCCGCCGCCGCCGCCGCGGCCGCCGCCACCACCACCACACCGCCCTCCGCCCTCTGCCCCCCTCCTCCTCCTCCTCCTCCTCCTCCTCCTCGCCTTCCCCTCGCACTCCGCCCAGCGCAGGCGCCGCGCCCGCCCCGCCCCGCCCGCCATCTTGGAGGGGAAGGGGGTGGTTGCTAAGCAACGGAGGGGGGGCGACATGGCGGCGGCGCCCCCATCGCCCTCATGGCGTCGGAGGTGACAGTCCCGGAATCACCCCCTCGGGGTTGGGTGGGAAGAGGGGCTGTGAAATGGTCTAGTAAAAAAAAAATTATCTAGTAAAAAAAAAAATAAATTTTTTTAAATTATCTAGTAAATGGGGAAAAAAAAAATTACCTAGTAAAATTACCTGTAAAATTATCTAGTAAAAAAAAAAAAATGAAAAGAATTATCTAGTAAATTAAAAAAAAATTATCTGGTAAAATTATCTGTAAAATTATCTAGTAAATTAAAAAAAAAGTTATCTGGTAAAATTATCTGTAAAATTATCTGGTAAAAAAATTTGAAAAAGTTATCTAGTAAATTGAAAATAAATTATCTAGTAGAATTACCTGTAAAATGATCTGGTAAAAAAAATGTAAAAGAATTATCTAGTACATTGAAAAAACATTATCTAGTAAAATTATCTGTAGAATTATCTGGTAAAAAAAAATTGGAAAAAATCTAGTAAATTGAAAAAAAATTATCTAGTAAAATTACTTGTAAAATTATTTAGTAAAGAAAATTAAAAGAGTTATCTAGTAAATTGGGAAAAAAATTATCTCGTAAAATTATCTGTAAAATTAGTAAAAAAAATTTTTTTAAATTATCTAGTAAATTGAAAATAAATTACCTAGTAGAATTACCTGTAAAATTATCTGGTAAAAAAAAGTAAAAGAATTATCTAGTAAATTGAAAAAAATTATCTAGTAAAATTACTTGTAAAATTATTTAGTAAAAAAATTTAAAAGAGTTATCTGGTAAATTGAAAAAAAATTATCTAGTAAAATTATCTGGTAAAAAAATTTTTTAAATTATCTAGTAAATTGAAAAAAAATTATCTAGTAAAATTACCTGTAAAACTGTCTAGTAAAAAAAAATTTTTTAAATCATCTAGTAAATTTAAAAAAAAAAAAAATCTAGTAAAATTACCTGTAAAATTATCTAGTAAAAAAATTTAAAAGAATAATAAATTTTTTTTTAAAAATTATCTAGTAAAATTATCTGGAAAATTATCTATTGCCCTTCCAATGGCAGCGGCGCTTGGGCTCCAGTCACCAACCAAGCCCTCTGTGGGCTGAAGGAGGGCAGGGTTAGATGGGATAAATGGAAGGAATTCTGCCCTGTGAGGGTGGTGAGGCCCTGGAATGGATTTCCCAGAGGATGCCCCATCCCTGGGAGCATCCAAGGCCAGGTTGGAAGAGGCTTGGAGCAACCTGGGCTAGTGGAAAGTGTCCCTAGGGGGTGGCACTGGATGATCTTTCTGATCCCTTCCCACCCAAACCATTCCCAGGATTCCATTAGCCCAGCCAGCAGGCCCTGCTGAGGCAGCTGAAGTTTCAGGCATTCACCAAAACATGAGGATTTTACAGCAAAAAAAAAAAGCCCACCCAAAGCCCCCCACACTCCCTAAGCACTGGAAGTGCTGAGAGGGAGTGGGAGCAAGTCAGATGCACACCGAGCCCTCCCTTCCTTAATATAACATTATTTTTTTTTTTATAAAGCACCCCAGAATTTCTAGATTTATTTTCTTTAGCTGCAAAGGGGTTCCTAAAAATCGCGTTCACTGCTTGGAGCTGGCAGCTCGGGGGGAACTGTATATAAAAAAAGAGAGAAAAAAGGGAAGGGGAAAAGCAAAGTTTGCTGCTTTTTTTTTTTTTTTTTCCCCCTAATGGAGGGTGGGGAATCAAGGACACGAACGCTGCTTGGAATCTGTCTCCCTCGTGTGAGCTGGAGAGGAATCCAGCATCCCATACCCCCCCCTCCTCCCAGCCAAACCACTGCTTGGAAATACGCTTAAAATAAATTTAAAAAAAATATATCTATAATTAAAAAAGGGGATTTTGGAGTCGTAAAGGCCGTGCCACGCGGCCAGGCCGGGGGTTGTCAGTGCCATCTTCTGTCAGCTGCACTGCACTGCACAAGCCATGGAAATCCAGCTGGAAAACCGGGATTGCATCACCCAGCCTGGCTCAAACCCTTCCCCTTGGAAAAATCCTGAGCCAGCAGCGCTCCCACCCCTTCACCCCCTCCTCCAGCTCTGCCCACAGGGAGGTGTCGCTGCTTGGGACCCTCCGTCATTACAGAATATATTTTATTTATGGAATTTTACAAATATCTGTACAGTTCACGTGACATTAAGTTACGCTCTTTGTTTCAACGCGTTCTCTCCCACAACACCTGAGTTATTGAAATACTGAGATGGAACTGGAGCTTCCAACTGGACACGGGAAGGGAAACACGGATGAAAATCCATAACGAGCTCGATTTGGGTGGGTTTTTTTCCCTCCTCATCCTCCTGCCTGCCCCATCCCTTCCCTGCTGGCAGGTTCCAGCCTGTCCAGCTGGGAATGGGAAGAGGGGGAGCCTTATTTCTCTGGGGGAGGGGGTTCACCCCCACACCCTAAATTTTTGGGTTGCAGATTTCTCAAAAAAAAACCAACCAGGGTAAAACTGGAAACGAGAAGACGATGGATTCACGATTCCCACCTTGTGCCGAGGGGCTGCACCGCCTCCCAGGAATCCCAGCATCGCTCCTGCCGCTTCCCAGCTCTAGGGGACCTCCCAGGCACAGCCCTCAGGGGACAAACACCCCGATTCCCCCCCCTTTCCTCCACCACTTTTCCATCGGTGCCCCATGGAAACCCTCCAGCCACCTGGTGTTTTTCCAAACGCTCCCTTGGGAGAGAGGAGAGGGCACGTGTGCCAGTCCAAGGACTCAGATTTTCCACATCGAGTCGCTCGGCCGGGCCTGCAGCTCTCTCAAGCAGGGAAAAGGAGTTTCCAGTGGCACTTTCCTCCTGGATTAGCAGCACAGGGAATGAGTGTGAGGTGCTGCACAGGTGACTGAGCCAGGGCAGGCCTGGCTGCTCTGTCCCACAGGGAGAAGTGACTTAAGGTGACAATCCACAAAACAAGACACCACACGAGATAAAGGAAGGAATCTTTCCTTGAAGGAATCACCCGAGGACCATGTGGCATCTCTGGGTGGAGGGTGCTCCCAAAAAGGCTCCCTGCTCCTTGACAAGTTCATATTTAGGTTTTGGGGTGCAGGACAAAGCCAACAGCCTTGTGGTGCTGAGGGGACTAAGCCCAGCCTAGGAAAGCCACTGAGAGCAGAGGTGACGATCCATAAGGATACTGGAAATGTCAGAGTCCAGGGACTTGGTGACAACGGTCAGGAGTTTAGGAAGAACAGCATCCAGCTGGGAACTAAGGGAATTCAGGGACTACAGCCATCCAACCAGGGTACAACGCTGCTGGAGGTGCTGAGCCTGTGCCAGGGGCTGAGGAAAAATCCCTGGCACACCCTTGGCTTTGCTTTCCGCAGGGTGGGGAGGGAAGGTGTGGGATCCTCGGCTCCAGGACCACACTGAGGTGGCAGGATAGTCACACACACCCCCTACACAGCCAGGGAGGGAGGGAAGACACTCCCTGACAAGCACAAACACTTCCCAAAGCACCCGCTCCGCTCCTCCATCCCAATCCAAGGGAAGCTCCCTGAATCCACTCCTGCTTATCCACACAGCCACCAGCTCACACCAGGTACAGGACAAGGTTTGGGGGGGGGAAAGGGGGTGCAAGGGGACCTCAAGCAACAGGGGTGGGGTGGGCAAGATTATCAATATGATAACTAGTAATTCACGTAGTGAATCTGGGGAAAGCCAGCCCCGGGGGCAGAGCTGGGAAGTGCCTGGAACACCCTTCTCTGGCTACTCCCTAAGGCTGGAAAAACGCAACCTAAAGAGGTTCACAGTCTGGTATTTTGTTTTAAAAACAGCCCCCGCCCCACCCTGAACCTCAGCAGTGTTTAAAAGCCGGTGGCTGTTCCCAGGTGTCACCATGAGCTTGGACACAGCCTGAGGAGAGACCCCTGGGCTGGGAGCCCACGGCCAGGCAGGGCTCTGCTCTCACCCCCCTTCCCACCAGGAGGAGTTGGGATTTGCCCCTCTTTCCAGCAGCACAGGGGGGGCCAGGATATCCCGCTGGGCTTCTCCCAGCAGCCCACGTGTCACTTCAACCTGGCCTGGTGTCCTCTGCTCCGAGTGTGGACACCCAAAGTGTGCTTTAAAATCCCAACCCTCTTCACCCTGCTCTCCCCAGGGCTGGAACGGAGCAAACCCCGTCGGATGGTGGTGACATCATGAGCCTCCTCATCCTCAGCTGTGCCTGGAGAGCACAGCTCCGAGGGATGGCTGGTGGGGAACGCTCCGAGAAGGGTCTGTCCCCATCATACACCCCCCAAAGGGGTCAGGAGAGCGTCACATCCCATGGGAACGCTCCAAGAAGGGTCTGTCCCCATCCGTCCCCACCCCAAAGGGGTCAGGACGGCGTCACATCCCATGGGAATGCTCTGAGCACGGCTGAAGCAGCTCCTGCCTCCCCACTCCATCCTTCCCAGGAGAGGCGAGGAGACCAGGGATATGACAGGGGAAAGCGATCCTCCGGTCAGGTCAGTCCTATGGGAAGGGGGGATTCAGCCTCCCCTCACAGTCTTAAACCCAAAGAAGGTCTGTGGAACAGCTTTCAAAGCGATGTCTCCTCTGTAGTGTGACGTCAGTGCCCGCACAGGTACCGTCGTTTGCTTGCAGCAGGAAAAGGGAAGGGAAAAAAAAAAAACCAAGGAAAACCCCTTCCCCCAACCCCCCCAAAAAAAAAAAAATAGGAAAAACATGGATCAGGGCTGCAGCTCGGGCTGGTCCTACCCAATCTGGATCTGGCCAGAGTACATGGTGAGCAGCACCATGATGGTGAAGCCTGTGAGCAGCCCCGCGTTCTGGATGGCGAAGGTGATCAGGGCGCTGCCGTTCTGCTCGTCCTCCCGACTCACCTCGTTCATCTCGGGGAACTGGGAGGGGAAAAAACAGGCATGGCAAAGGCTCAGCGGCAGGAAAGGCTCTGTTCTTCCCAGGAAAAAAACACCCACCCCCCCCGCCCCAGCCCGTGGATTTCGCTCAGCCAGGCAAAGCAAAGCGGAGACAGCAAAGCGTGTGCCGAGGGAACGGAGCAAACCCACCCCCAGGCTAAAGTTTTCCTAGGAAAAAAGCCCTGGGAAGATCCCAACCACGCACCCAGGCTCGGGATTTACCATGTCAGCCAGAGCTATGTACAGGAACATCCCTCCAGCCAGAGCGAAGATCCAGTTGGCAGAGAAGTGGCTGCCGGCCACGATGCCGAAGGCCAGGCCCACGTAGCAGCAGCAGGCGGAGATGAAGTTGAAGAAAAGAGCCTGGCGGATGGTCATCCCGGCGTTCAGCAGGATGACAAAGTCCCCTGCGGGAGAAAAGGACAGGAGGATGAGGAGGGAAGGGCTGTTGGCAGCATCGGGACAGCACCGAGGGGCCGCCTTGAACTTCGGGTCATAAATCGTGGAGTGTCCTCAGCTGGAAGGGACACACAAAGGATCATTGAGTCCAACTCCTCCCCCCGCACAGGACAGCCCCAAAAATCACATCCTGTGCCAGCTCCTGCGTGGGCTCCCCCACTGCCCTTAAATTCAGTCCTTCACACCCAAACCTGCCTCCTCCCTCCACTAACAGCACACCACTGCCCCTAAACTCAGATATTCACACCCAAACCTGCCTCCTCCCTCCTCTAATAGCACACCACTGCCCCTAAATTCACACCCAAACCCACCCCCCTGCACTGACCACACCACTGCCCCTAAATTTGGACCTTCCCACCCAAACCCACCTCGCCCCCTCCCAAACCAACGAGGTGTCGAGGGTTTCGGTTTCTCTTTTTTTTTTGCCTTCAGATGTCTCCATCTAAATTTAAATCTCAGACATCATATTACCTCGTTATTTTTAGAGCGGCGATTACTCAGTGCCGTTTCCAGCCTCGCCTTCCCCTCGCCGTTTATCCCACCCCAAAATCCGCCTTCCTCTCCGGGGAAAAGGGACCGACCCCAAGGGGGAGCGGGACCGGGAGAGCAGCGGAGGGGCAGATCCGGGGGACTCACGCACCCAGCTCGTGCGGGAACTCCTCGCAGAGGATGGCCACGGAGGTGCTGATCCCTTGGAAGACGGAGACGGTGAAGGAGGCGCCGATGGCCAGCCCGTCGATGAAGTTGTGGAGGCCGTCGCTGAGGGTGATCATCCAGGCCAGCGTCCCGATGTCGGAATACCGCACCTCCTTCAGCCAGTAGCACGCGCTCTGGGAGGCCTGCAGGTCCTGCCACAGCACCCCGACGCGGGGGCTCAGCACCCAAACGCTCCAGGGGGGTCGCTGATCCCTCCTCCAGCCGGGAAAACCATCCCCACGCTCATTAAATCCACATTGAATGGGCGGAGCCCTCTGCTTCCCACCCCCCGCAGAGGGTTTGGGGTCCGAGACTCCCTTTCCGTTGGCGGGCGGGCTTTTCCCATGTTCCCATCCCACGGGACAGGGCGCTCACCTGGACAGAGAGGGAGCCCACCACAGCCTTCTCATCCCCGGAGGGGGGCTTGCGCTCCAGCTCGCCGGTGATGTGCGGGATCATGTGGTCCAGGTCCCCGTTCTGCAGCTTCTCCGTGACCCCCTCCTCCTGGTCCTTCTTGGAGGGCAGAGCCTCGGGGCCGTAGTGGCTGTGCCCGTGGTGGTGCTGCGGGATCAGGGGATTCGGGGCTGTCAGACACCCCCACATTCCCGCTGTTCCCCACCACCCACCAGCCCCTGCTCAGCCTCACCTGGTCCTTCTGCTTCAGGAGCATCTTCAGGACCTTCTCCGTGAAGAAGAAGAGGTAGAAGCCCCCGAACACCACGGCGGATTTGGAAACGTAATAATCTTCCTGAGGGTTGAATCCAAACGCCTGCAGGCAGGAGGGGCCACGGGAGAGGATGAGGAACAGTCCCTGGCAGGGTCCTTCATCTACCTTAGGCCCCAGAGGGGGTGGCACAGCTTTCTGACCTCTCTAAGCAGCAGCTCCTTTGGGGACAAGCTCAGAAAATGCCTTTGTGCACCTTTAATCTCCCTCATTCCCTCCTCCAAGCTGGCTGTGCCCCAAGGCATCGGATCCAGCACCCGCCCTGGGGCAGGGGTGCCAAAACCAGGGCTCCACGCTCAGAGAGGACCTGCCTTCAGGGCCAGGAAAGGCAATAAAACAGTGATTCTCTGCTTGAAGCAGAGTGGGCTCTGCCTGGAGCAACTCCCTTCCAAACTGTAGTTCCAAGGGGCTTCCAGCCTCCGTACCTCGCTCTGGGCTCCCCTCCGACGCCGCCTTCCCCTTCTCCAGCCAGAGAGAGAAACAGCCCCCGAGAGAGAGAGAGAGAAAAGCACAGACCCGCCCGGTCCTCTCCCTACCTCGGGAATGAGCTGGAAGAGGGCGTTGGAGTAGAGAGTTCCAATCGCCAGAGCTATGAAGTAGAGGAGCAGCCGCTTGTAAAAGGTCTTCTTCATGAAGGGCACCACGCTGGCTCCCACCAGCGAGCACAGGGAGATGACGGACACGCAGAGGAAACCGTAACCCCAGACTGAGGCGTGAGAGCCAAACCCACCCCGGGGGAACGGGAAAGGCGAGGGAGGGGATCAAGGCGGGCACGGGGAGGGAAGGAATCCACACCGACAGGACAGAGAGAGGAGGGAGGGAGAGAGGGGAGAGAAGAGGACATTCATTAGTGATTGTTGTTCATCTCGGCTTGGCTCGGACCTGGCGCCGGGCGGCTTTGGGAATGGCTCTTTGGGAAGGGTTGGATTCTTGGAGCGAGCGGCTCTCGCAGCCGGGTTTTGGCAGCCAGGCCGTGTCCCAGCCAGCCCCCAGCTCTGCTCCATGAGCCATTCCCGAGCCACGGAGCGCCCAGGTTCCCTGAGCACCTCGTACACTCCATCCCAGGCCACGCCGGGATGCTCCGAGCGCTGGCGAGGCTGGAGCGTACGCACGGCATCCCGATTCCCGGAAAAATCAGGAATTAGAGGCGCTTGGTTTTTATGTCCAGCGAATAAAAGTTGCAGTTCTGGAGCTGAAAGGGAGCCTTGGAAAAACATCCCACTGCCAAGACGGGTGAGGTGATCGTTGCCCTGGCAATGCCAGGGGGAAAAAAACCCTGTGGAATTTTAAGGCTGGATGTGCAGGAGCTCGGATCCAGCTCGTCCTCTACCCAGGAGCTACTTGTGCTCCGAGGAGCCACCTGGACAGTGTTCCAAAGGTGTCCAAATCCGTGTGGATTTATTCAACTCCAGAACTGGGCAATTACAACACAATTAATTTGCAGTATTTCTTGTTGGTCCCATCAGAGCACCAGGAAACCTCAGGGAAGCCTGAACCTTTGTGGAAACACCGGGCTGGGAAATCAGGGAGAGGCGGGGGGGGGGCCGAAAAAAATACAGGCAATAAAGGCCTTGTAAAATTTGGCTGATTCCAGAGGAAGCTGATGCTGTTCTCCGTGTTTTTATATGGATATTTCCTCCTTTTATATGGATATTTCCTCTGTTTCGCAGTACTCTCCCACTAGTGCTGCCTCCAGCATGGCTGAGCACATTCTTCCAAGGGATAAACTCCTGGCCACTCCAGGAGCACATTCCCACTCCTCAGACCCGGCAGGGCTGGAGGACACAGCCTCCCTGCCCGCTCCAGAGGGTTTCCTGGTGCTCGGAGGGGGCGAGAAAAGCCCCTGAGACGAGCCCTGAGCCTCGGGTGACGGAGGGGACCGGCTGGATTCGGCGGGGTTTGGAGGCAGAGAGGGCCCCGGAGCCGGGAGAGAGGGCAGGGACGTTCTACCGCACCTCTGGGATGAGCTGGAGGAGCGCGTTAGAGAGCAGCGTGCCGATGGACAGCGCGATGAAAAACGTGAGGACCCGGCGGAAAAAGGCCTTGGCGGAGCACGGCACGATGAGGACTCCGAGCAGGGAGGCCACGTTAATCATGGACACACTGAGAAAACCAAAGCCCCACACTGCGGAGAAGGAGAAGAAACCAGAGGGGCCAGACATTACCGAGGCTCTCGGAGAGCCCGGATCCGGGCGGGAAAGGGCTGGCTCCGGGTCTATTCCCAGGCCACGTGGCACTGGAGGGTCTCTCCCTGTGCTCTGGATGTCTCAGCTGCGACAAAACCGTCGGTTTTTTTGGTGCAGGGAAAGTGGGAATGAAACCATTGGGTTACTTGGCAAAGGCTTTCCCGAGCCAGCCCCAGGGTGGGGCTCAGGGCAGCTGATCCAAGACCATGGGCATCGTCAGGAGCGGGATACACGGGAGCTGGTTGAGCATCCACTGGTGGCTGGAGGCCAGCGGGTCCCTCCAAGTGCCAGGTCACCCCCTCCCACCCACAGGGACTCATGGCAAGGTCCCCTCCTCATCCAGTTATCCCGGAGGCACAGAGGTTATCCCGGCGAAACCATGCCACGGCACAATCCACAGCGAGGAAAACCCGTGGGGATTCCTGCCTGCTGTAGGCAAGGAATTCCCAGGAGCGGGAACCACCTGTGCTGGAGGTCCCGGGGTGCCTCATCGCTCCTGAGCTCCGTGCCCGGGCCTGGGCAGGGCCTGTGCCCCTCCAGCTCCCCTCTTACCTTCAGCCGAGCTGGGTCTGCCCTCCTCCGTCTGCTCGTTTTCCTCATTTTCCAGGTTTTCAGAGGCGCACGCCCCCGACTCCAGCTGCTGCAGGATGGTGGGGCAGAACTCCTTGAACTCCCTGTGCCCCACGGCAGAGCCCTCGCTCAGGTTGTGGATGGCAAAAAGCTCCACGGAGCTGAAGCACTGGGGAAGGGAAGGGAACAGGAACGTGCCTTGAGACTCCCGCAGCTCCGCAGGGAGGTTTTGGGATCTGCAGGGAGGTTTTGGGGCCCTACCCGGGAGAGGTTCAGGCGCTGCTGCGGTGACTGGGAGACGTTGGCGTGTCCCACTCCCACATCCAGGCGGTTCAGCAGGGCCTTGAGCTGCTTGAGGCTCAAGGTCTGGCTCTCTCCGTAGCGCTGGAGCAGATCCTGCAGGAAGGAGGCTGCGGAGACTCCCGGGCTGTCCCTGCCCGCCCGGACCCGCGGGCAGGGAAGGAGGCAGAGCAGCAGGAGCAGGCAGCAGCTCCGGGGGCCCGCGCCGGGGATCATGGTGCCTCTGGGATGCTGGGAGGGAAAACACACACTGCTGTTGGCTTTGGCGTTCCCAGCGCTCCAACCGCCGCTCCTCCACCCCACAGCCCCGTCGGGAGACGGCACGTTTCTTCCTCAGGGAAAAGGGGATGCAGCGTTGAGAGCACCCAGATCTTGAGGGGGGACTTGTATACAGGACCACCCGCTTCTCCCCCACTCTGAGCCACCCTCTGCTCACCGTGGGGGGCTGCCAGGACACGGCTCCCGGGGGTTCTCCAGCTCCGCAGCACTTCGGGACCCTGGGAAGAACAGCAGGTGGTGGGAAGCAGGCAGGGCTTGTGCCTCTGCCAGCCCCAAATCCAGCTCTCCGTGGCGTGAGGAGTCACGCTCCAGCTCCCAGCCACGCGTGGGTCCCCTCGGCGTCACCAGGAACGGGACACAAATCCCTCCAGGAGCTCGGAGGACGTGGGAACCCAGGGGACAGAGGTGGAACTTTCACGGGGTTATATTTTAACCCGGATAATTACCATGAACCGGCTCCTTCCCCGGCTCCAACTGTAGGAGCCTTTATAGTGTTTGCCCAGAGTCAATCCTTGCCCTCTCTGCTCCTTTCATACGCGCCGGGGATCAATAAAAGTGGGGTGGCACAAACCCGGGGTGCAAAGGAAGGGGCTGGGGGAGACGGGGCGAGGGGGGGACGACACGCCAGGCACGACCTGCACGTCCACTGTGGGAGGCACCCGAGAGGCTGGAGCAGGGCCTGGGCTGCCTTCCTGGGAAAACTGCACCGAGAGGTGGGCGGCGAACTTGGGATTCACAAGGACCAGGAGAGAGTAACAGTCCGCTGGTTCCGTAAGTGCAGCAGCCACCCCGATCCCAGTGCGGGGCTCCAGGCATGTCCTGCCTCCTGGCTGCCCTTCCCAGGGGCTCCCGGATCTCCCTGGGATACCCCACAGCCTGTGCTGAGAGCTCGCAGGCTCCGGGCTCCTCCAAAAATGAGCCCAGGACATTTTTGAAGCCCAGCCAAGCAATTGTTCCGAAAATAACCTGGGGCCAGGACTGTGAGGAAAAGGGGCGCAGGAGGACCCTGCTCCCCATCCAGGACCCCACTCCCCCTCCGAAGGCTCCCACATTCCCACAGGTTTTACCAGCTTACCACCACCTTGTGAGCTTTGTTCTGGGGAGGTTTTAGCCTCCTCCTGCCAGGGCTTAGCTCAGATGCTTTGGTTTAACCCCTCTCCTCCCAAAACATGGGGAGGGAGCTCATCCAGTGGGGTGCTGGTGCTGAGTGGGGGTACCTAAGGGACCTCTGCCTCTTCAGCAAGCCCGGACCCTTCCTCTGCTTCTTCCTCCCTATCCCAACCCGCCCATCCAGGTGGATCCTCTCAGGCTACATGGGACATCCTGGTGACTCCCACAGGTGCTGGCACACGGCCCACGGTGCCAAAGGTCTGCCCCAGTGGCCGCGCGTCCCGGGACGGGGGACATTGGCTGCCCTTCCCTGCCCGTGCCAGCCGAGTGCTCCCCATATCCCTGATCCCGCCTGGAGCCATCCCGCCGGGCCGCACACCGCCCGTCCCGGCCCGTGCCAAGGCACGCAGCCCCCGCCGGAGCCAAAATCGCTCCCAGGGGTTTCTCCCGAAGCCGGGCTGAGCCGGATACGCCCAGGGTGGAAAACCGGACCTCGACTCCTGCCCCAGCTGCCAAAGGAAAGGCAGGAAGCGCCGCGCAGGCAGAGCCGGGCAGCGGCAGGAGCCGCACGGGCTCGCTCCGTTTTAGGGCAAAAACGAGGTGGAGGAGCCGCCCCTGCGGAAGGGCCCAAAGAGGGACATCCCGAGGGGCTCCGGCCCCCCGAAAGCCACGGGGAGCTCAGGGCAAGGCGGGAGGGTGCCAAACACATCCATCCATCCATCCGTCCATCCATCCCCGCATCCCGGGGCAAAGGGGGTGTGCAGCGAACACCCCGGAGCGCGGCCCCTCGCCACCCCACCCGCGGAGCGGTCCCAGCCTCCTGCCCGCTACCTCCAAGGGCGTCCTCCCGCCGGGATCCGCTCCCGGAGCCCGGAGCCAGCGCCTGACCTACTTTATCTCCCTCTGGGATGGGGCACAGGGACAAACCGCTGCCACGGGAAGGGACGGATGCCCGGCGAGGGATGTGCCCGGGAGCGATGCCACGACAGCACACAACAGAGCTCCCAAGGCCACGCCAGTCCTTCCCATCTCCCTGGGCTTCACTTCCCAGCGGTCATCGATCCGCCAGCGGGAAGGTGACGCCGGGAATAAGAACCGCTGGCAAAGCCATGACCCCGGCGACGTCAGCCCCGCGCCAGCTCTTCCCGAAATCCCGCTCGCTGGCGCAAGACTGGAAGGGGAGGGGGGCACTGGGGGCTCCCGAAAACCCCACCGGGATGAATCCCGCTCCTGGAGCCGGCGGGGCCGAGCTCCTTCCGGAGCAAACGCTGCTCCACACGTCCCGCGGGCAGGAGGGTTTCCAGGAGGGTTTCCAGGAGGGTTTCCGTGCCCTGGGGCACGTCCCGGGGCCACGTTTCTCGGGTCACGGATCCCCCTCTGCCCCCCCTGGAGCCTCCGGGCAGTGTCTTGTCCCTTCCTCTCCCCGCAGGCCCCGGGGCGGGCAGGCGGGCAGCAAACAGGGGAATATCCCGGCCAGCCCACCCTACACGGACCCCCCCAGTGCCCCCCGTGCTGAAGCTGCTCCTGCTGCCCCCCCGGCCCTGCCCTATCCCCCCAGTCCCCATGCCCGGCCCTTTTGCCCCCTGCCCGGCCCCAGAGCTTGCACTGCTGGTGCCAGACCCCATAGCAGGGTCCTGCGTCCCAAAATTGGGTCCTGCACCCCATAACAGCGTCCTGCAGCCCAGAGCCCACCTCCACCTGCCCCAGACCCCGCTGGCAGCCCCAAAGCGACCCCCCCACGCTGCCTCCAAGCCTAGGCCCGCTCCTACACCCCAACCCCGCTCTCCTGCAGCCTTCCCTGCATCCTTCCCCGCATCCCGCAGGGATCCTCTCCCCCATCCCCATCCCCATCCGGGGCTCGGGGCCGGCCCCAGCGCGCTCCCCCCGCTGCACCGCCGCGCTCCCCGCGGCCCCGCAGCGGTTTCCCCGGCCCGTCGCACCGTTCCCCGTCTCGTCCCGGCGCGGTCCATCCCGGTGCATCCCGGCCCCTCCCGGTCCTACCTCCGCTACCGCTCCCGCTCCCGCCGTCGCTCGGGCGGGGCGGCGCAGGGCGCACGCTCGGCGCGAGGACACGGTGAGCGCTCCCATTGGCTGGCGCGGACAAGGAAAACGCCCCCCGCCGGGGCATGGCCCCACTCACCCGCTGCGTTGCCTGGGGGGGAACGGGACCCCCAAACACCCACCCAAAACCACCGCCGGGACCCCCAAAACACCCCAAATACACCGGGACCCCCCCAAAATACTCAAAACCACACCCGTGACTCCAAACCCAACCCATAAACACCCACTGACACACCTGTGACCCCAAAAACCCCAAAAATACACCGGGACCCCCAAAAACACCCCAAAATACACCCGGGATCCCCCCAAAACACCCCAAAATACACCCGTGACCCCCCCCCAAATACCCAAAACCCACGCCCGGGACTCCAAAAACACCCCCAAAACCACCCAAAACCACACGCAGGACCCCCCAAAACCACACCTGGGACCCCCAAAAACACCCAAAACCACACCCAGGACCCCCAAAAACACCCCATAAAAACCCAATAACACATCTGGGACCCCCTAAAACACCCCAAAACCACACCCGGAACTCCCAAAAACACCCCAAAAACACCCAAGAACATCCCAAAAACACACCTGCCCCCCCCAAAAAACACCCATAAAACACATCTGCGGGGACAGGGACCCCCAAAACAACACTTAGGGGGAACTGGACCCCCAAAAACCACATCCCAAAACCTCCCAAAAACACACCTGGGGGGACCAGGATCCCTAAAAATCACCCACTCCCCCAAAAACCACGCAAGAACTACCTAAAAAAAAACCCCTAAAACCCACCCCAGGACCCCCAAAACCACCCGAAGACCACCCAAAACCCCACCCCGGGGGCAGAAGGCACCACATGGACCCCCCTAAATGTCCCTTCAGTGGCACTGGGCACCCCAAGGACCCCCCAAAACACCCCTCAGGGGCACGGGGGGGGTTCTATAACCCTTGGGGTTACGGAACATCCCTCAGACCACCTCCCCAAACACTCTTTGGGGGCACAGGACGCTCCTCAACCCCTTCCCAAGGGGACAGGGCACCCCAGGGACCCCCTTGGAAGGGCTGGGGGGATTTGGGGCAGGGACAAATCCTGCCAGGGCTGGTCCTGGCTCCTCTCCCTGTGCCAAGGAGCCAGCAAGGGCAGGGACAAGGCAGTGCTGGGGTATAAAAAGCTGCTGGTGAGGGGCCAGGAAGAGCAGGGACCCCCCCATCCTGCACCCCCACTTTGTCCCAGCACCCCCAGCCCCCCTCCCCGAGCCAAGTTTTGCTCCCAAATCCCAACCCAGGCTGGGCCAGGGCTGCCAAAGTCCGCCTGGACCGGCAAATAAACAGGGATAAAGGGATCAATGATTAACCAGGGGCACAGGGTGACAGCACTGTTGTTACCCCCCTCCACTCCGTGTCCCCTCTCCATCCCTGGGAATGAGGGGGAATGACCCACCCCTGTCACCCACCCCCCCACTCCAAGAAGGAGCAGCTGCCAGCAACAGTTTTATTGAAAAGAACCAAAAACTGGTCACAGCAAAGGCAAAAAAATTGAGGAATTACAACTTTTTTGGCATTAAAACGGAGGGGAGAGGCTGGGAGGAGGGTCCTGCTGGACCCCCATCCCTGCTAGGGATGCACAAGGAGGGGTTTGAGGCACCTTTTGGGGTGTTTTAGGGTGTTTTTTGTGGTCTCGCAGCCCCAGGCTCGAAGGTCTCAAACATCTCCTGGACTAAGGCAAAAAAACCCCCACACCTGAAAAAGGTGAGAACTGAAAAACTTTCCCCTTGGGACAACGACCTGAATGCACAGAGAATTCTCCTTGAGAAACCAGTGACTCCTCAAGGACAGGAGAACCAGCCAAACCTGGGGCTGGTTTGTTCAACAGCACCTTGGAAAAAAGACAAAAAAAAAAACACCAGGAAAAACTTGAAACCTCCCTGGAAACACAAGAAAAAAAAACCCCCCAGATCTTTGGGGTTTACACCAGCACCTGCACAGGGACGAGCTGTGGGAGCAGCAGCACCTCTGGGGCTCGTTAACTCAACCCCCTTTACTGGGAGGACTGGAAAACAGGGGGATATTCCTTTGGATTCATCCCCAGGGGGATAAACCCAGCCCTGGGACGCTCCCCAGCGTCCTTTAAACTGACACTGCAACCCTTAAAACCCAATAAATAACGGGAATAAATTAACAACAAAAGAGGGAATTAAGGAAGATTCCCCCGCACGGGCGGCTGGGGAGCGGAATTCCAGGCCCAATCCCGGTTTTCCTGCCCCGGCAACACTAAAGGAAGAAGAGCTGCTCGCTCAGGTGGGCACTGGGCTCGTGGTGCAGCACCTGCCCCACCAGGAATGCCAACTTGTGGGCATATTTACAGGGGGCTGGGACACGGACGGTGCCAGGCCAGTTCCAGTACAGGTGGCACAGCTTGAAGGTCAGCCTGGGGACAGACAGGGAGAGAAAAAAGGGGGATTGGTGATTCCCAGCGGGATGGATCCGCTCCCGGAGGCCAAACCTGCTCCCACCCGGGTGTTTCTTCCCCACTTGGAGGAGGAGGCAAAGGTTGGGGCACCCCGGGGTGACACAGTGTCCTCTGTCACCTCTGCCACCGGAGGGATGGGATGGGATGGGATGGGATCCGCCTCCTCTGCCTCATCCACATCCTCCCAGTTCACCCAGTTCACCCAGCAGGTTCAGCCCAGTGCCTGCACTGCCCCCCCCCCCACTCCAGGGGGCTGATTGACCCAAAACTCCCCAAATTTTGGGGGGTCCTCACACTGAAACAAGGCTGCTCTTCCCTCTGCAGGACACTGGGGGGCTGCAGGATATTGGGGGGGGGGGTTCCAGGAAAGCTGCCCTTCCCTCTGCAGGATTTTGGGGGTCTGTAGGATAAGGAGGGACTCCAACCCCCCTCCCTTCCCTCTGCAGGATTTTGGGGGTCTGTAGGATAAGGAGGGACTCCAACCCCCCTCCCTTCCCTCTGCAGGATTTTGGGGGTCTGTAGGATAAGGAGGGACTCCAACCCCCCTCCCTTCCCTCTGCAGATTTTGGGGGGGGCTGTAGGGTCTTGGGGGGCTCTGGGACCCCTGCCCTTCCCTCCAGAGGTGCTTGGAGGGCTCTGGGCAGGATTTTGAGGAGCCCCTGCCCTTCCCTCTGGAGGATTTTGGGGAGCTCTGGACCCTTCCCTTACCTCTGGAAGTGCTCAGAGGGCTCTGGGACCTCTGCCCTTCCCTCTGGGGGATTTTGGGGAGCTCTGGGACCCCTGCCCTGCCCTCTGGGGGATTTTGGGGAGCTCTGGGACCCCTGCCCTGCCCTCTGGGGGATTTTGGGGAGCTCTGGGCCCCCTGCCCTTATCCCTGCAGGAACTTTGAGGACCTCTGAGCTCCTTGCCCTTATCCCTTCAGGATTTGGGGAGGGGGCTGAAGGATCTCAGGGAACTCCAGGCCCCCTGCCCTTCCCTCTGGAGGACTTTGGGGGGTCTCTGGGCCCCTTCCCTTTAACTCTGGAAGTGCTCAGAGGGCTCTGGGACCCCTGCCCTTCCCTCTGGGGGATTTTGGGGAGCTCTGGACCCCTGCCCTCACCTCTGGAGGTGCTCTTGGCTCAGGTTGGCCGTGTTCCACATGCAGATGTAGCGGGTGGGAATGCTGCAGCCCTGCCGGGAGCTGTGGGCCAGCAGGAAGAAATCCTTCCTGGGGGTGTAAAAAGGCCTTTTTACACCTCAATTTCATTTTTTTTTTACTTCCCCCCCCCCCCAGTGTCTTTTTTTCACGCCCCAGGGTGGTTTTACACGTAGTTTTTTGTGTTCTGGGGTGTTTTTACCACCATTTTTTACACCCCCGGGGTGGTTTTTTTGCACCCCGGGGTGATTAAACAGACTTTTTTTTTGGCTTTTTTTGCACCCTGGGGTGTTTTTACAACCACTTTTTTTTTTGCACCCCCCAGTTGTTTGTTGTTTTGTTTTTACACCCCAGGGTGGGGTTTTTTGCACTAATTTTTTGCACTCAGGGATTTTTTTGCGCCCCAGGCTGATTTTAGAACAATTTGTTTTCACCCTGGGGTGTTTTCACAATGATGTTTTGCACCCCAGGGTGGTCTTTTTGCACCCTGGGGTGATTTTACAACCATTTATTTGCACCCTGGGGTGTCTACAATGATTTTTTGCACCCCAGGGTTGGTTATTTCACCCCCCAGGGTGGATTTTTTGCACCCTTGGGGTGATCTTACAACCATTTATTTGCACCCTGGGATGTCTGCAATGACCTTTTGCACCTCAGGGTGGTTTTCTTGCACCCTGGGGTGATTTTACAACCATTTGTTTGCACCCTGGGGTGTCCACAATGATTTTTTTTGCACCCCAGGGTTGGTTATTTCACCCCCCAGGGTGGATTTTTTGCACCCTGGGGTGATCTTACAACCATTTATTTGCACCCTGGGGTGTTTAACAATGATCTTTTTGCACCCTGGGGTGATTTTACAACCATTTGTTTGCACCCTGGGGTGTCCACAATGATTTTTTTTGCACCCCAGGGTTGGTTATTTCACCCCCCAGGGTGGTTTTTTTGCACCCCGGGGTTTTTCTACCACCATTTTTTTTTTTGCTCCCGGGGGTGATTTTCACCATTTTTTCGCACCCCGGAGTTTTTTCACACCCCAGGGCGTTTTTTTTCTCCCCTCCCAGGGGTGTTTTTCACCTCCCCCAGCCCTGGAGGTGCCACTCACCAGCCCGAGGTGGTGATGGTGTGGTCGAGGACGGTGCCGGGCGGGGGGGACGTGAACTCCTCTCCCTTCAGGCCGTAGAAGTTGGTGCTGATTTGCTTCTGCACCACCACGACCACCAGGCTGGGCTGGTAGTTCTCGAAGGTGTTGAAGCTCTTCTGCATCTGGGGCACCTCGTACTTGAGCACCGTGTCCAGCTGGGGGTCAGACACCCCGTCCCGGTACACCACGATCTTCATGGGCAGCGAGTGGTTCAGCTGGGAGTGGGGAGGTAAAAAAGGGAAGAATTCGCTGTTTTTTCGCCCCCAGTATGCACAGGATTGGTGGGAAAACATTCCCTGGCCGGGAGATGCTCGCTGAGTCTCCAGGGATGGAGGTCAGGACCCAACTCATCACCCGCAGAGCCCCTGACCAGGCTCAGCTCCACCCCCCCCAAAATGCAGCTCAGAGTGGGGTTTGGGAGATCTCGGGGGGCACAGAGCTGTGTTTGTGCTAATCACAGAATTCCAGAGTGGTCTGGGTGGGAAGAGACTTTAAAATCATCCAGGTGCACAGGCAGGGACACCTCCCACTAGCCCAGGTTGCTCCAGCCTGGCCTTGGACACCTCCAGGGATCCAGGGGCAGCCACAGCTTCTCTGGGAAATCCATTCCAGGGCCTCCCCACCCTCACAGCCAAGAATTCCTTCCCAATATCCCACCTAACCCTGCCCTCTGGCTGTTTGAAGTCATTCCCTGTGTCCTGGTTCTCCTGCCCAGCAAACTCCCAGTGCCCAGGGCTGTTCCTCCAGCACCCACAGAGGGCTGGGAAAACAGTATCACAGAATTCTGGGATGCTCTGGGTTGGAAGGGACCTTAAAATCATCCAGTTCCACGGGCAGGGACACCTCCCACTATCCCCAGGCTGCTCCAACCCAGCCTGGGACACTTCCAGGGATGGAGCAGCCACAGCTTCTCCGGGCAAATCCCAAGTGCTGGGATTTCTCCTGGCCCTTGTCCCGGGCTGTTTTTCTCAGGCTGTGGGGACGAGGGCCAGGGCTCAGCCCTTCAGTGCTGACAGGGGTGGAACGTGGCACTTCCCTCTGTGCAAACTAATCCCCGGGGCCGGTTCGCACGTTCCCGAGATAAGGAGGAGCTGTCCCGGCTCCACATCCAGTCCAAAGGCTGCTGGGGAGCTTTGCCAGCTCCAGAGCGGCAGTTTTGGGGTGTTTTCCCCTTGTTTTGAGGGAATATCAAACCCTGGGAGGGTTTTTTTTGTTGGTCTCACCTCGTAAAAGCGCTGGAGGGCTTGGGAGAGGCAGAGCCGGAGGCTGTCGGCGATCTCCTGGTGGGGCATCTGGAAGACCACCCTGGAATACCACTTGGTGAGGATGCTGGGGATGGAATGGGAATGAGCATCAGGAAAACCCCCCCCCCCACACCAGGGTCACCAGGCAAAGTCCACCAACTCAGCATTCCCAGCCCTTTTCCCAGCGACTCCCAGCACAAACACGCCGGCGAACACCTCGCGGGTCGGGAAAAGCATCACCCTCGCCCCCCTTCCCGTCCAAGGAGGGGGATTTTGGGGTGGAATCCCGCCAGATTCCCAGGGCAGAGCCGGAGGAACACCTTCCCCCCTCCCCAGGACTCCACGTACTGGTTCATACTGGCCACGAAGCCGATGACGGAGCGCATCCCTTGGCTGCGGCTGTGGTGGACGTCCATGCCAACAACCATCAGCTGTTTCTGGGAAAGGGGGGGAAAAAACCAGCCAGGTGGGATTTAGGGATAAGCCAAGACACCTCCAGGCTTGGATCCCTCCATCTGCGAGGGACTCCCGTGCTCCAAAGAGAATCCAACCCCCAGTTCTCCAGCCGGCGAGGGAAGCCCGTGACTACAATAATTCACCCCCTCAGAGCTTCCAAGCTCATCCCAGGCCTTTTCCAGGGGTTTTCCTGCCTTACCAGCGGGATGTCAACCCCCCAGAGCTGCCCGCCCAGCTTGCAGTTGATCTGCAGCAGAACTTTCTGGACCACGCTCCTGATCTTGCCGGGATGGCCCATGACGGACTGGGCGTTGATGACCTGTGGGGTGGGAAAACACGTGGAAAAGCGAGGCTGGAAAAGCACCCGGAGCTTCCCGGGAATGGTGGTCCCACCCTGCTGGGCCCACCTGGGAGGGCACAGGGGCCTGGACGCAGCACAGCTTCTTGATGGCCCCGTACATGTCGTCCCTGTTGCGGGGGGTGATGCACACGAGCAGCTGCACCTTTTCCTGCCGGGAATCGTGGAATTGTTGGGGTTGGAAAAGCCCTCCGAGATCACCAAGTCAAACCTAAGGCTGCCACCACTAACCCGTGCTCCCATGTGGATTTTGGACACCTCCAGGGGTGGGGACTCCACCACCTCCCTGGGCAGCCCCTTCCAATGCCTGACAGCCCTTTCCACGAGGAAATTCCTGCTGATGTCCAACCTGAGCCTCCCCTGTCCCCCCCCCCTCCTCCCAGCTCCTCCCTCCTGCCAGGGAGTTTTAGGGAGCAATAAAGTCCCTCCTGAGCCTCCTTTCCTCCAGGCTGAGCCCTTCCCGGTGCTCCCATCCCAGCTGTGCTCCCACCCGCCTGGTGATCCCCTGGGAACATCCCCCCTCCCCACCTGGCTTCCCAAACCGCTCCGGATGCTCTTGACGTAGGACTCGATGCGC
Organism: Pipra filicauda; assembly: GCF_003945595.2. Classification (NCBI taxonomy): domain Eukaryota; kingdom Metazoa; phylum Chordata; class Aves; order Passeriformes; family Pipridae; genus Pipra; species Pipra filicauda. Next base: position 401,784 of record NW_024104786.1, on the reverse strand, counting down.
TCGTCCCGCAGCTCCTGCACCGTGGGCTGTCCCACCTGCATTCCCATGGCTCCACAGGTGCTCCTCACGGCTGCCAGCAGGTCCTGGGCCACCTGCTGCAGCCGCTTGGGATACACCAGGAGCCAGGAATTTATGGAGATCTGGGAAGAGAAGCGAGGACAGGCCGTGTTTGGGGCGTGTTCCCGCCCGGCCGTGCAGCCCCCAAGCCCTGCAGCACATTCCCATCTGGGAGAGGGGAAGTGGCCCCAGAGGGACATGGAGCACAGAGGGGAACTTGGGAGAGGGGAATTTGGGAGAGGGAAAGCAGCCCAAGAGGGACATGCAGCACATTTCCACTTGGGAGAGGAGGAAGCTAGGGAGCACAGAGGGGAATCTGGGAGAGGGAAAGTGGCCCAAGAGGAACTTGGGAAGCACAGAGGGGAATCTGGGAAAGGAAAGCAGCCCAAGAGGAACCCGGAGCACAGAGGGGAATTTGGGAAGAGAGGAATCTGAGAGAGGAAAGTGGCCAAAGAGGAACCTGGAGCACAGAGGGGAATCTGGGAGAGAGGAACCTGGGCGACAGAGGGGAATTTGAGAGGGAAAGCAGCCCAAGAGGAACCTCGGGAGCACACAGCATGGAATTCCTGCATCTGAAAGCCTTCCTCCAGCCCGGGAGGAGGCGGGAAAGCAGACACCACCCACCACATACCTCCAACTCCTTCGGAAAAACAGGCTGAAGCTCAAATCCAACATAAACAAGGGAAGGGTTTGAGCTGGAGGCAGCTCAGCCGGAATGCCAGCGCTTAGGAAAACCCAGGCCAGCTCCCAGACAAGGGGAGGCTGTTCCCGTGGTGGGCTCACCGCCGAGATGGACACCTCCTTGGTCACCTCCCTGTGCCAGCTCAGGTCCTCCTCGGGGAAGAAGGAGCGGTGCCGGAGGTTGATCCGCTCCGAGGGCAGGATGTGACCCTGGGTCTGGACAGGGCAGGAATCAGGGGCTGCCCCCATCCCCAGGGGGGAAGGCAGGGAGCCTGGCACCCCCTGAGAGCCCTACCCTGCAGATGTCCGTGTCCAGGTGCAGCCCCCAGTGTTCCAGCTCCCGGGAGGCCTCCGGGCTGTCGCGGATCTGGCGCAGGAGGTTGGTGAGGCGCAGGTAGTGCTGCCGAGGGCTCTGCATCATCTCCCACATCACCTCCTGCAGGGGAAGCCCCCAGGCGTGATGGGGGGCTCGGAGCTACCCCCCGGCAGCTCCCCAAAGCGGGCACTGCCAGCTGGGGAAAAGCAGGGATGGTGGGATGGAACAGGCTCTCACCTTCAGCGTCCGGCTGTTCTTCTGCAGGTCGGACAGCCCGGTCAGGAAGGTGAGCTCTGGCACCAGCACCACCATGTGCAGCTGACGCTGCAGAGGGGACAGGCACCCTCAGCATTCCAGGGGCTGGGAGTCCCTGCCCTCCCCAGGAGCCCAGGGCAGACCGTGGATCCCCATTTCTCCATGTCTCACTCACCTTCCTGTCCATCGTCTGTTTTTCCTTGGGCCTGTGGATGAGCAGCGGCTGGCCCAGATCCCTGATGGTGATCCCGTAGGCTTTGCTGGAAAAAAACCAAACCAAACAGCATAATCACAAAATCCTGGAATGGTTTGGGTTGGAAGGGACCTTAAAAACCACCCAGCTCCAACCCCCTGCCGTGGGCAGGGACACGCCATCGGGCAAGACCTTCCTGCTCCTGCTCACCCAAGAGCGGGCATCGAGCCCTTCCCAATCCCGAGGGATGATCCATCCTTACCTGTAGTACTCCACGAAGGTGATTTCCTCCCCGCTGGCCAGGGTGAAAGTGTCCCTGGGGGTCTTGTCCCAGTCGATGTCGTCGACCCGGTAGGTGCGGTTGTTGTAGCGGGTGATGACCACGCTGCCCACCAGCTCCTTGGTGCACTCGTCCTGGAACGTCTTCTGGCTCTGGGAGTGGATTGTTTGCCTGGGAAATGAGGAGAGACGGCCCATGGAGCGCTGCCTGCCCGTGCCATCCCAAAAATGAAACACCCCCTGCCCGTCCCTGAAGCCTCCCGGGGTTCTTTCCCGCTCCTCTCACATCACGCTCAGGACGGACTCGCTGCGGATGATTTTGTGGATGGAATCCACCATGAGGAAGAGCCCGCCGTCCTTCTTCCGGATGCTGACGGCGTATCCCGGCCAAATTTGGAGGCTGTGTCCACAGGGAAAGATGCCCAACGGCGCCTGGGTTAACCCGGAGCCGCCCCAGGAGCCAAGGAACACCCAAAACGCACAGGGATTTGTTTCCCAGCTCCCAGCTCCGGAAAACAGCCGCTCCGAGGTCAGGCCAGCCAGAGCTGACCTGGGAAAACTTCCCAATTTCCAGGCTGCCTGGGAAACAGGGATGTCCCTGGCACCCACCTGTGTTTATGCAAGGTGGTGGCCTGGGCAGGCTCAAAGAAATGTCTCCCAACCAGGCTCATGTTTAAGATTTTCATCACCCTAAGGAAGGAAAAGCAGGAAAAGTAGGACTGGGTCAGGCTTGGCAGACAGGAGGGGGAGGAGGGTCTCCTCCCTGGAGCTCAGGGAGGGTCTCCTTGGTCTCCCACCTCCGGAAAACCACATTGTAAAAGGGGATGCAGAGATCCGAGCTGGCCTCCAGGACCTTGGTCATCTGGATGGTGATGGAAACCTCCTCCCCATTGCTCTTCCTCTGAGCCTTCACACTGACCTGTGGGGCAAGAGGGGGGGTTCTCCCACCCAAAACAAGGGCTGGAGGCCCTGGGGGGGGGGCACCTGGGCTAAGACAAGCCCCCCCTTACCTTGGGAATCTGGATGGGCAGGAAGAGGATGGAGCCGTCGAAGGCCAAAACATCCCCGGTGACGGCGTGCTGCTCCTTCAGCATGGCAAAGCGTGTGTTCCTGCACTCCACCTCAGGGCTGGGGACACACAGGGGCTTTTCTCCCTCCCCTGTCCCCACCCCAGACCCTGCTAAGCCCCCCCTGGAATCCCCCCTGAGGGGGAAAACCCGGAGCTCTTTGCATTGCTGCACCGGGTGCCCCAACTCGTGGCACTCGGGACACGGAGGGCTCTGCCTGGGGACACCCCCTTCTCGAGGGGCTGTGGGGGACCCCCGAGGGGCTGCAGGGCCCCCCGTGAACCCCCCAGTACCTGAAGGCCACATGGTACTGGTAGACAACTTCGTTCTGGCAGTGGATCCTCACCAAGTTCAGCCCCAGGGGGACGGCGGGTCCCTTTGCCCCTTGGGGGGCCCTGTGGAGGGACACGGGGTCAGGGGTGAGCCAGCAGCACCTGGACCCCCCAAAACGCGGGGCTGGGGTCGCCACTCACGGCTGGGGGCTCCTGGGGGGGCGCAGGGGGCCGGGCGAGCTCAGGGTGGGCACAGTGGTGGCTCCTCCAGGGCGGGTGGGCGGCGCGTCCCCTCGGCCTTGCCATCGGATCCTGCGACCCCAAGGAGGGCAGGGGTGAGCCCTGGCACGCTGGGGACACGCTGGGGGTGCCCAGGTGTCCCCTGAAATTCCCCCCTACTCCTGCCCCACACCAGCCTGAGGGGGGGGGTGGCTCAAAAGACCCAGTTTTGGGGACAAAACACAAGAGGTGGCCCTGGCAACGTGGCAGCGAGGGAGTGGGGCAGGAAGGGGTGTGATCACGCCAGGGGGGTCACTGGTAGAGGGTCCCCCAGCCTCTGTCACCAGGGTGGGTGAGGGAGCCACTGGAAGGGCTCAGGGAAAGGGCAGGAGGGGGGATAGAGGGGAAAAGGGGAACACAAGGGGATAAAGGGGACAGAGAGGATGAGGGAGTAGGGGGGATAAAGGGATAGTGGAGATGGGGTGGGCAGGGGGGATAGAGGGAATAAAGGGCGTAAGGGAATAGGGGAGATAAAGGGGATGGGGGACAGAGGGGGATAAGGGAATGAGGGATAGAATGGATGGGGGAGACTGGGAAATATGGGAATAAAAGGATGGGGGGATGGATGGGATAAGGCAATGGGGGGATAGAAGAGACAGAGGGGATGGCGGGGCTGGAAGATAGAAGGGGACAGAGGGGAAAGGGAAGACAGAGGGGGACGAAGGGATAGAGGGGGGCGGGGGGAGTCCAGGAGAAGGTGGGTATTGAGGTTTTAGGGGGTTGGGGTGCCGGGAGGGACTCACTGCCCGCGCGTGGGGAGCGCCACCAGCGCTGCCCCCTTTTCCTTCTCCTCCTCCTCCTTCTCCCGTGCCGGGCTGGGCTGCGCCAGAGCCTTCCCATCGCCAGCGCCGCCACGACCTGCGGGACGAGCGGGCACAGTGGGCTGGGGAAGGGACGGGGGGGGGGGGCGGGCAGCTCCTAAAGCCCCTCCACACTCCCCTCACCCCCGCTCCCTACCCAGGGGCCGCTCGCGGGGCCGCTCGTCCAAGCCCAGCCCGCGGAACAGCGCCGGGAGCGGCGACGGCGCGGCGGGGGAGGCGGCGGGCACAGAGGGGCGCTGGGCGAAGGCCGCGATGCCGCGGAGCCCCCGAGCCCGGCCGGGGAGGGCCGTGGGGCCGGGGAGGGCGGCGGGGGCCGGGCAGGGCCCGGGGCCGCGGGAGGGGTGCGGGGGGGCCATGGCCGTGCCCGCTCCTGTGCCCGCTCCTGTACCCGCTCCTGCTCCCGCCCTGTCCGGGCGCGCCCCTCGCGCGCGCGCGGGCACGCCACGCCCCCCCCGGAGCGGACGCGCCGCTGATTGGGCGGCGATGGGGGCGGAGCATAACGAGGAGGCGTGGTCATGGGTGGGTGGGCGGGGCCAAGGGGAAGGGGCGTTGTCAGACGGGAGGGGCGGGGCCAGTGAGGGAGGGGCGTGGCCAGAGAGGCGGAGGGGAGGGTGGGATGGGATAATATGGAATTGGGGGGTGTGATGGGATGGGAAAGGAAAGGGGGTAATATGGAATTGGGGAGTAAAATGGGATGGAGTGGGAAGCAGGGATGGGATGGGGTGAGATGCGATGGGACAGATGGGATGGGATGGGATGGGATGGGATGGGATGGGATGGGATGGGATGGGATGGGATGGGAGGTAAAATGGATAGGGCAGGAGGGGGGTAAGATGGAATTGGGGGGTAAAATGGGTGCAGGTTAAGATGGGATGGGGTGGGAGCAGGGGGATCCCACCCCCCTGCCCAGCAGAGGTGGCAGAACAAACCCGAGCAGCTCCACACAGGGGGGAAAAGACGTTTTATTCCATGTTTTATTCCATGTTCCTCCCCCCTTGACGTGTGTCCCGCCCCCACCAGTGCATCCACAGCCACCAGGGAGCTGAAGGGGGGGACACCCCACGGTCCCACATGCCCAAAAAACCCCCCTTTGGCACAGAGGGGGGGAAGCAGCAGCTTTGGGGGGATGCCCCTGACCCCCCATGGGGCTGGGAGGAGGTCGGAGCTGCACAGGACCCCTCCCCACACCCCAAAGGCACATCTGGGGGGGGGCTGAGGGTGTGCAGGGACTGTCCCCACGGGCTGGGGGGGCTGAGAATCCCTCGGCTACCGGTGCCTGTGCTCCAGGAGAGCCTCGAAATCCGGGGAACACACCAGCTTGTGCCTCACGTGGCCCAGGACGATCATCTCGCCCGTCCGGTTGTCCCCGATGCCGACGGACACCAGCTCCTGTCCCAGAGGGGAGAGACACCCCTGAGCGGCCCAGTCCCATGGGAATCCCCTGGGAGAAGGGTGGGAGAGGGTCTCTGCTGAAGGAGGAGGAGCCTGGAGGTGTCCCCAGGGGGGACCAGCAGGACCCTTCCCCGCTGCTTGCACAGGGAGAGGCAGCACGACCCTCCCCAGGGCACCAAACGGGGTGCCCCCCATACCCGTAGGAAGGAGCAGGGGGTGCCCCCATACCTGTAGGAAGGAGCATGGAGTGCCCATGGTCACGTCCAGGGTCACCTTGCCCAGCACCAGCTGCACCTTCCCCGACTTTCGGATGAGCAGCTTCCCCACCTGCCCCTCAGGGAGGTCGGCCAGGGTGCATGTGTTCTCCGCCTGCTTCGCCTCCTGTCACGGCCACCACGGGAAAGGACAGCGTGGGATACAGGAGAATGGCACTACAGGACGGGGGGGATGTCCCCATGGGATGGGGGGACAGCACGGGATTGGAGGGGAAAGGACACCAGGGAATTGGAGGAGATGACACCATGGGATGGGGAGGATGCCACCATGGGATGGAGGAACATCAGCGTGGGATGAGGGGGAAAAGAACACCATGGGATGGGGGGAGATGACACCACAGGATGGAGTGACATCATTATGGGATGGGGAAGAAAGGACACCATGGGACGGAGGGGGAAAGGACACCAGGGTGGGGATAATGACCACCACGGGATGGGAGGGAATCACACCACGGGATGGGAGGGAAGTCACCATGGGACTGAGGGAGATGACACCATGGGATGAAGGAGAATGACACCACTGATTGGAGGGGAAATGACACCTCAGGATGGGGGGGGGTAACAACACCATGAGAGGGAAGGACACCACTAAGGGATGGGGGGGCATCCTTATGGGATGGGGGAGAACATCACCACAGGATGGGGGGATGACACCATGGGACTGGGGGGACACATCACCCCCATCCCACCCCTCCCTCGCCGAGCCCCCACCTGGCTCTTCTCCTGCTTCACCACCACCACCTGCCCGTCCTCGTTGTGCAGCTCGGATTTGATGGGTTTGGAGTCGTGGGTGGGGGGCTGCCCGGGCAGGGTGTCGGGCAGCTGCAGGAACAGCAGCTCCTCCTCGGCCTGCAGGCTCAGCCTCTGCAGCAGCTCCGCCACCGGCACGTCCCGCGGGAACCCGGGCGGGCCCTTGGGCTGGGACACCTTGGGCTCCTCCTCACACGGCTCCTCTTTCACTGCAGAGAGGGTGGGTGGGCACGGGGGGCAATGGGGGGGCTCCCCCAGCCTGTCCCCACTGCGTGTCCCCCCAGTCCCAGCCCACCTTTCACTGCTGGTGGGTCCAGCTCCATCTTCTCCTCCTTGGATCCCGGGAGCCACGGCTGGGGGTCCTCCTGCTCTGCCCCCTCCTCCTTGAAGAGCCACCCCGAGTGGGCCAGCGGGAGCTGCACCGGCTTGTTCCTGATGTCGTTCTTCAGCCCCGGGTCGTCCAGGAACTGCGGGAATGGCAGTGGGGACACTCAGTGCCAGCCTGGGGGGGCACCACGGCCGCCCCCTCCGCGCCCACGCACGTCGTCCTTCTGCAGCATCCGCAGGATCTGCTTCGTCTCCTCGTCCGTCTCCCTCTTCTCCTTCTTGATGTTGATGATGTGGGAAGGGCCGAAGTCGGACACGTCCACGGCCTTGTCCCAGGAGCCTGCTGGGAGAGGGGAGCAGCCCTGGGTGACCCCCTGGCACACCCCCCAGACCCCCCAAAAGAGCGGGGGCAGCTCCCCTTACCCTTCTTCTTCATCATCTCAGCAGGTCCCTGCTCGAAGATGGAGTGGGACTGGATGACCTCGGGCCGGCCCCGGCCCCGGCCGTGCCCGTCCCGCTGCCGGTCCCGCTCCTTCTTCTCCTTCTTGACAGAAACATCCTCCCGGGGCCTGTGGAACGGGGAGGGAGCACATCACCCCCATCCCTGCCCCCGCACCCCGTCCCAGGGCACGGCTTTTTATTTTGGGAGGGCCCTCTGGAGGTCACCCAGCCCAACCCCCCTGCCCAGGTGACACAGGGACACGTCCAGGTGGGTTTGGGATGTCTCCAGAGAGGGGAGACTCCACACCCTCCCTGGGCAGCTCCACGGAGAGAAGTTCTGCCTCCTGTTGAGGTGGAACTTGTGGTGGTTCAGTTTATGGGCATCCCTCCTTGTCCTGTCACTGGGAAGAGTCTGGGACCATCCTCTGACAATCCTTGGAGATACTGATATGGATTGATGGGATCCCCCCCCTCAGATGAGACATTTGTATGGATATTTGTATGGATATCTGTGATATTTGTATGGATCAATAGGATATTTGTAGGGAACAACGGGATCCCCTCTCAGGTGAGGTATTTGTATGGATGTTTGAGATATTTATCTGGATATTTGAGATACTCATATGGACCGATGGGATCCCCTCTTGGATGAGATATTCCTATGGATATTTGAGATATTTCTGTGGATTGACGGCATCCCCTCTCCAATGAGATATCTCCATGGATATTTGCATGGATTGATGAGATATTTCTATGGATATTAGAGATATTTCTATGGATATTTGTATGGATATTAGAGATATTTCTATGGATATTTGCACGGATTTATGAGATATTTCTATGGATATTTGATATTTCTACAGATTGACAAGATCCCCTCTCACTTCCCTCTCCAGACTAACCAGGCCCAGCTCCCACAGTCTCTCATCAGGGAGATGCTCCAGACCCCAAACCACCCTTGTGCCCCCCATTTTGCCCAGGGGTGGACCCCCCCCAATCCACCCCCATCGTCCCCAAAAACGCTTCCCGGGCTACTCACTCCTCCTTGATCTTCCTGCTGATTATGTTGGGGGTGAAGGTTTTCTGCAGGCGAGAGCAGAGGGAGGGACGAGTCACACAAAACAGCTCCCCCTGCACCCCAAATCCCCCCCCAGGGGTCCCCAAACCCCTTGTCGGGGAAGGGCACAAAGTGAGACCCCGATTTGGGGAGGGGTGTGGGGGGGACTCACCTTCTTGACACCCCCCAGGGTGAGGTCCCGGGAGCGGATGGAGGGCAGGCGGCCTGGGGTGAGGGGGGGGGCAGCGGGACGTCTGCCCAGCACCCCCCGAGCCCCCGGGACCCCCGAGACCCCCGGGCGGAGGCTGCCGGGGGAGCCGGAGCTGCCAGAGCTCCCCTCGGCCATCCTGTGGGGAGGGGGCACGGTCAGGGGGGGTCAGACCACCCTCCTGCACCCCTTTCAGGAGGGTGGGGGTCCTGCACCCCTAAACGGGGCTCAATCATATCCCCCACCCAACAATGTGCCCCCCTCCTCCCCAGGACTCCCTTCCCAAAGGGCTCAGCCCCCCCATACACCCCCAGACAGGGCCCATTTGTAGCCTCCTCCCCAGGGGGGAGTCGTTTGCCCCCTGCACCCCCCAGGACCCACTTGCAACCCCCTCCCCAGCTGTCTCACCACCCCACTGCCCCCGGACCCCCCAAACAAGCCCCACTCGTCCCCCCTCCCCAGGGGTCTCAGACCCCCAAAATCAGCTCGCACCCCCCTCCCCAGGGGTCTCAGACCCCCAAAATTAGTTCGCACCCCCCTCCCCAGGGGTCTCAGACTCCCCCCCCGCACCCCCCAGGACTCCCTTGCCCCCCTTCCCCAGCGGTCTCAGACCCCCAGGACCCCCGTTGACCCCCTCCCCAAGGCTCTCAGCCCCCCCCGCTCCCCCAGGATCCCTCTTTCCCACCCCCCCGGGGTCTCAGTCCCCACCATTACCCGCTATTATCCCCCTCTGCAGCTTTCTCACCCCCCCCGATACACCCCCAACCAGGACCCCCTCGCCTCGTTCTCCCCAGGGGTCTCATTCCCCTTCTCCCACCCCCCCGGACCCTCCTGGACCCCCCCAAAAACCGCCCCCCCTCCGGCCACGCCGGCCCTTACCCTGCCCGGGCAGCCACGGGGGGCCGCCCCCCACCGCGCATGCGTGGCGAACGACGCGCCCTTCCCCGGGGCGACGCCGCTACCGCCATGTTTGTTGAGGGCGCGCGGGCCTTGCCAGTGAGCCGCCATCTTTGTGGTTGGCGTGTCCCCACCCGGCGTGACGCCGGCGGCGCCATCTTTGTGGCGGGCAGTGCCCGGTTCTCGGGACCGGAGACGGGGGGCAGAGCAGGGGGATTTTTTTTGGGGGTGGGGAGAGGGGTCACTCACCCCGTCATTTAACACCCCCACGGCTTCCTGGGGTGCAGGCACTCCCTCAGAGTCCTCTAAAGCCCTCCAGCCAGCCTGTCCCCCCTTCGAGTGGGGCACCCCCCACTGAGAAATTTGGGAGGACGATGAGTTTTTTGGGGTGCTCGCCCCCACTCCGAAAAACGTGTGTCCCCTAAAAAGCGTGTTCACTAAGTGCAAAACACACACCCCCCCTCGGGGCCCCACCCCCTTTCCCACGGGGGTCCTGAGTGGGTTCCAACATCCCCACGCACCTCATCCATCACATTTTTGGGGATGGATGGGGGGTGCGGCACAACCGGGACACCCCCCGCATCCCCCAGCCCTAAAAGCGGGAGGGTACAGGCAGAACCTTCCCACCACCAACCACCAATGCACACACACTCCCGCTCTGCCTCCATCAACTGACGCCGCACGCGTCCCTCCATCCCCTGGGCAGAACCGGGAGGCCTTTCCTTCCTCCCCTTTTTTCTCCCTGCTCCTTGGATATCTATTTTTCCCTTTTTTTTTTTTTTCCCCCCTCTTTTCTCCCTCCTCTGGAGGGTGTTTGCTATTTCCGAGCTGGCTGGGAGGATCCCAGTCGCATCAGCCGCAGGCAGCGACGCGGCACCGCCGGGTACCACCGCGATCCCACCGGTATCCTCCGTCCTTCCCGCCTGGATCAGCCCCGCCGGGGCTCCCTGTCCTGCCGCCCCTTCCATTCTCTCACCCTGCCGCTCCACCGGCATCCCACCGCGTCCCGGCAGCCCCCCGGCACGGCCAGGTAAGGGCCCCACCGGCACCGGGACACCCGGAGCAGCCGCCAGATCCCGGTGGCGTCGGGACAACATCCCGATGGCATCGCTGAGGGATGCCCGGGGGGCACAGGGATATGGGGGGCAGGTGGGGCGTGGGGACACGGAAGGCTTGCTGAGGGATTTTTGAGGGGTACGGGGTGTCGGGGACACGGGGACGCGGTGACACGATCTGGCTGGAGCAATCCCGGTGCGGAATTCCTGCGCCACCGCCGGGCACGGGAATGGGGCAGCGAGGTGGCACCTTGTCCCCGGCGCGGTGACCTTCTGCCGTGCCCGAGGGTTTGGCGGGGGGGCGGATTTGTTGGGTGACACCCTGCTTGGGGTGGCTGGGGGGTGTCGAGTGGGGCTGGGGGTGACCCCCGGCTCTGCGCAGATGGAGGGGGGGGACGCTGGGTGGCCGTGGGTGGCCGTGGGTGGCCGAGTGACAGGGACACTCACGGATGAGCCCGGCGTGGGTGGCCGTGGGCACGCGGGGAGCGGGGGGCTCTGGGTACATCGGGCACGGCTGCCCCCGCACCAATCCGGGGGTACCGGGACGCAGGGTGGGGGGCACCCACCCCCTCAACCCCCTCTGCGCATCACCCCCTTCCCGCGTCACGGGTGTCACCGCGTGTCCCCCACCCCTCAGAGCGGCTCCCTGGGGGGGCGCAGCGAAGGGGGGGAAACTGAGGCACGGGCCGGGGCAAAAAGGCGGATCCAGCTTTTCCAGTGCCCGCGTCCAACCCTCCCCTCTCTCCCAGCACTCCCTCGGCTCCCCTTGTTTTTCTTTCCCCACCCCGGGTGTTGAGCAAACCCCGAAACCCCCGCTGGCGTCGCGCCGGGGCCCCGCGGCACCCGGGGGAGCGGCCGGGGCCCCCGCACCCGACCGGGCTTGTTCCCCGGCGTCCCGCTGCCTGCTCCTGCCTGCGCGCTGCCTATTCCTGGCTGCCGGCCGCTTTTCCACCCCCCCGGTGCCATCTGCTCCGCCGCGGGGGGAGCGGCCCCGGCAGCTGCCGACGTGGGCAGCTCGGGGGGCTGTTCGGCACCCCCCCAAAACCCGCGCCGTGCCCGCAGGAGCTCAGCCCCTCCGGCCATGGAGCTGCTCTCCACCCCCAAGAACATCGAGATCAACAACATCACCTGCGACTCCTTCCGCATCTCCTGGGCCATGGAGAAGGGGGACCTGGAGAGGGTCACTCACTACTTCATCGACCTCAACAAGAAGGAGAACAAGAATTCCAACAAGTTCAAACACCGGGTGAGCCCGGAGCGGGGGGGGGGGGATGTGGGACCCCCTGTCCGGGGTGAGGAGATGGGGTTGGTGAGAGGGAACTGGCTTTTAACCCACTCCCACGCTGATTGGGGTCATTCCCCACTCTGGACACGCTGGTGGAGGGCACTGGGATGGGGATCAGGGGGTGACGGACCCCCTTCCCAAGCCCCCGCGGGGGAGCAGAGCCACAAACCTCTCCCACTCCCCCTCCCCGTGCAGCGAGTCACTAATTCGGGGCCGTTTTTAGCAGCGCCGTTGCCACGGTGATGCTATTTAATGTTTAACATTATTTTTTTCTCTCCTCCCCAATAATAAGGGGTGGGGGGGTGGGATATTTTCTTTCCCCCTCTATCTCCCGACTTCAGCATCCGCCGTTGCCACAGAAACGGCTCTGCACTGCGGAGCTGCTCCGTGGCCTATTGACACCGCGAGATGCCACCGGGAGCGGGGGGTCCCCGAGACCCCCGCCCTCCGGGGGGGGACCCTGTGCCCCCATCGCTGTGCGGGGACGGGGAGGGAGGGACAGAGCTGGGGGGGGGCAGCAGGAGACGTGTCAGCGCGGTGTTTTGGGTGCCCCGAGGTGGATGTTTGGGGGGGGTTCGGTCCCTGGCACCATCCCCTGGGCGCGGGGGGGGGGTTTGGGGCGGTGCGATGCTGTCCCGCCTGACCCCCGCCCCCCGGCACAGGATGTCCCCACCAAGCTGGTGGCCAAGGCGGTGCCGCTGCCCATGACGGTGCGGGGGCACTGGTTCCTGAGCCCCCGCACCGAGTACAGCGTGGCCGTGCAAACGGCCGTCAAACAGAGCGACGGGGAGTACCTGGTGTCCGGCTGGAGCGAAACCGTGGAGTTCTGCACCGGGGGTGAGCGGGACACGGGCGGCCCGGGGCTGGGAGGGAGGATGGGGGCGATCCCCGGAGCCGGGAGGGAGGATGGGGGACCTCCCGGGAGCCAGGAGGAGAACGGGGACAGTGCTGGGAGCTGGGAGGAGGAGGAGGAGGACGCAGGCAATGCCCGGAGCTGGGAAAAGGATGGGGGCCACCCGGGAGCTGGGAGGAGGATGGGGGCGATCCCAGGAGCCAGGAGCTTGGAGGAGAACAGGGGCAAATCTGGGAGCCGGGAGCCAGGAGGGAGGACGGGGGAGGCTCGGAATTGGGAAGATGAGGAGGACTGGGACGACGCTGGGAGCTGGGAGGAGGATGGAGGCAATGCTGGAAGCCAGAACGAGGAGGGAGTAAAGGAGCAATGCTGGGAGCCAGGAGAGAGGAGGGGATTAATGCCTGGAGCTGGGAGCCAAGACAGAGGATGGGGGCCTTCCCAGGAGCCGGGACAGAGGAGGGGGTCAATGCTGGGGGTCAGGAGCCGAGAAGGAGGATGGGGATGATCCTGGGAGCTGGGAGCTCGGAGGAGAGTGGGGTCAATACAGAGAGCCTGGAGCTGGGAAGAGGATGGGGTTGATGCTGGGAGCTGGGAGGCAGGAGGAGGACGGGGGCAGTGCCGGGATGCAGGAGCCCGGAGGAGGACGGGGGCGATGCCGGGAGCTGGCACAAGCCGGGCCGGTTGGAGCGGCAGCTGATGAGTGGGAGGCGGGAGGTGCGGGGAGCTGCGGGCAGGGAAGGGCTGCCGGAGGGGGATGGAGACGCCCTGATGTCCCCATCGCTGCCCCCAGACTATGCCAAGGAGCACCTGGCCCAGCTGCAGGAGAAGGCAGAGCTGATCGCCGGCCGCATGCTGCGCTTCTCCGTCTTCTACCGCAACCAGCACAAGGAGTATTTCCAGCACGTCAGGTACCCCCAGCCCCCATTCCCCACTCCCCCCACTCCCAGGGCGCACCCCTTGACCCTGCCTGTGCCTATCTGTGTGTCCCTCCTCCTCCTCTTCCTCCTCCTCCTCCTCCTCCTCGCGCCAGGATGCACTGCGGGAACGTGATGAAGCCGTCGCTGAAGGACAACAGCGGGAGCCACGGCTCCCCCACCAGCGGGATGCTGCACGGCATCTTCTTCAGCTGCAACACCGAGTTCAACACCGGGCAGCCCCCCCAGGACTCGCCCTACGGCCGGTACCGCTTCCAAATCCCGGCCCAGCGCCTCTTCAACCCCAACACCAACCTCTACTTCGCGGACTTCTACTGCATGTACACCGCCTACCACTACGTCGTGCTGGTCCTGGCGCCCAAGGGCTCCTCCGGGGATCTCTTCTGCCGGGAGCGCCTCCCCCAGCTGGACATTTCCTCCAACAAGTTCCTGACGTGCTGCGTGGAGGAGGGCGAGCTGGTGTACCGCCATGCCCAGGACAGCATCCTGGAGGTCATATACACGGAGCCCGTGGACCTCGCCCTGGGCGTGCTGGGGGAGATCAGCGGCCACCAGCTCATGAGCCTCTCCACCGCCAACGCCAAAAAGGACCCCAGCTGCAAGACGTGCAACATCAGCGTGGGGCGTTAAAGGGGGGAGGAGGAGGAGGCGGGCAGGGCCGGGCAGGGGGACGGGTGCCCGCCCTGGGGGCTTCTCCCACGGACACTGGTGGGCGGAGGACGCGGGTGGGCACGAGGAAGGAGCCGGCGGGATGCTCGCCCGGCAGGGAGGCAGAGCCCACCGTGCTGCTCTGTGCCCCGAGGGAAGAAGCCTTCATCTCCTGGACTGGCCGACCGGCATCACCCTCGCTGGCATGAGCCCCGCGCTCTGCCCTTCTCCGCGCAGCTGCTGCGGGACCCCCTTCCCCTCCGGTGTCCCCTGCATCCCCCTGACCCCGGGTTTGTGCAGCTCCTGGGGAGCCCCGGTCCTGCCAGCCGGGACTGGGGCTCCCTGGCCACCCCAGGGGGTTCAGTGGAGAGGCTGGAAGCACCCCCGGTTTTAGGCTGCTCCTGGGACAGCGGGGTGCTCAGACAGGGACCCCCCCCCTCCTGCAGTGGGGGCTGCAGCGGTGTGGGGGACCCCTCGTGCTGTCCCTCTCTGCTCTGCCACCCTGTGCTGCCCAAACCGTGGCCCCGGAGGCAGCCGGAGGAGCTGGGGAATAGGGGAGTGGAGCTGAGCCCCCCCACCCCGTGCCCCCCCACCCCGCCGCCCCCCCGCATGAGCCGTCGGCAGCATGGCGCTTGCGTGCGGCCCCCCCGGGGCGCCCACCCCTTCCCCCCCCGCGGGGTGCCCACCCCCCCATCTCTGTGTACCCCCTGCACGCTGTAGAACAACAACTCCCCCCGTCCCCCCGAGCATCCCTGTGCTGTGCTGGAGGTGTTTCAATAAACTCTGTGCGGTCGCCACCGGCCGTGTCACGCGCCTCTGTCCCCCGCCAGGACCCCGGCCAGTGGCTCCAGACCCCCCACAAAGTCCAGCTCAGGGAAAGGAGGGATGGGACTGGGAGGGGACAAGGTGCTGAGGCGGCCACGGGTAACCCTCCTGCCCTCGCCAGCTCGCAGATCCACAGGAAAGTTTGGGATGGAAGGAGATCATCCAGTCCAACCCCCCTGCCCAGGCAGGGTCACCCGGAGCAGGTGGGGGCACATCCAGGTGGGTTTGGAATGTCTCCAGAAAGGGAGACTCCACCCCCTCCTTGGGCAGCTGTTCCAGGGCTCTGCCACCCTCAAGGGAAAGAAGTTCTTCCTCAAGTTGTGGTTCAGTTTGTGGCCTTGTCCCATCGCTGGGCACCACTGGGAAGAGTCTGGCACCGTCCTCTGGCATCCCTTGGAGAGATATTTGTGGTTAAGTTTATGGGCCATCACTCCTTGTCCTGTCGCTGAAAGGCTGAAACACTCCCCAAATTCCCCCTCTTTCCATCATCGGGACTGAAAACCCCTCTGGATGCAAAGCCCCGCTGCCTGCCGCCGTTCCTCCTGGAAACAGCTGCTCCAGAGCATCCCAGCCCCATCCTAACACCCTCACACACACACTCTGCGCCGGCAGAGAGCTCGGGATGGAGGGGAGGCACGAGGGAGCACGCGGTGGGCGCGGGGGCCGTGTCACAGCCCACCCGCCATCTGCCACCGGCACGGGGACGCGCCGGAGGGAGCACGCGGTGGGCACGGCCCGCGGTGGGCACGGCACGTGGCACCCACCCACCCACACCAGGGTGCTGCTGGGGAGGTGAGATGTGGTGTGTGTGTGGGGGGAGCACCTGCCTGCAGAGTCCTGAGGGAATGGGGGGCTCTGACAGACCCCATCACGCTGATCCCACCATCCCTGGGACACGGTCCGGCTGCTCCTTCAGGGTTGCTGGCTCTGCTCCATCAGAGCCCTGAGGATGGGGGTCCACCCCGAGGATGGGGGTCCATGCAGGGTGCTGGGGGCTCTCCCCCCCGGTATTCCAGGCCCATTTTTTGGATGCCGTTTTCCTGGGGTGGAAGCAAAGAGGCCGGGGCTGCCCCGCTCCAAGTACAAGGGTATTTATTTCATGGGTACAAGAGAGAGACAGCACCTTGTGTGTGTTTTGGGCTCTTCCCGGTTACTGGTTTGTACATTCAGAGCTTCGGCCGGGGCAGGGAAGGGCAGCAGGTCCCACTCGGCCCCCCCAGCACCGGGGTGGGTGGTTGCCAGTGGGGACCCCCCCGGTGCCCCCCGTGCCGTGGGCGCCCGAGCCCCGGCGCCCCGTGCGAGCGTGTCTTGAGTGCTGAGGTTGGCTGTGTGCTCCTCCTCCGTGCAGTCTGTGCGGGGCAGCAGCGCTCCCCGCCTTCCTCCCTGCCCTCCTCCTCCTCCTCCCCTGCCCGCGGGGGGGCCGGGACCCCCGGCCCTCATTTCCTCGTGTGCAGCGTGTCCTGGAACTTGGTGCTGGTGTAGCGAAGGTGGAAACCCTTCTTGTTGATGGTGTCGTCCGAGTGGAAGCGGATCATCACGGAGTCTCCGGCCGAGTAGATCTCCTCGGGGGGCTGCGAGGGCAAAGGAAGGGGTGCTCGGATCCGTGGGCATTCCCGGGATGCGTGGGCACGGTGGGAGGGAAGGGGTTTGCAATGGGGAGGGTGCAAATCATTGCACCATCCTGAATTCCGACGGGGATTTCTCCGCGCTGCTCTGGCTCGGCCTCACCCGTCACCCTACACCCTCACACCACCCTAACCTTCCCTAATCCCAACCCTAACGCTAATCCAACCCCACATCACGTCCCCCTTCCTCCCCAGCTCACCCCGGAGCCGCAGAAGCGGCCGAGGCGCGGGGCCGTCCCGTCGTAGCCGTCGAAGAGCTCCATGTAGTCGTATCCGCAGTCGGCTTCCTCCTCGATCTCAAAGGTCTGGAAGATGAGCTCCACGCCGAACCCCTCCTCCGCCATGATCACCCACTCGCAGTCCGAGCCCCCCGGGTAGTTGTTGTCCCCGAATTGTGCGTGGGAATACAAGTCCTTGGTCTTCACCTCAGCACGGACCTGGCCCCCGCACACTGGGGGAGAAGCTGGGGTTTAGGGGCATTCATGATCTCCGCACACCCCACAGCCACATTTCCCAGCCCCACGGCGCTACCTGTGGTGTGGGTGGCCTCGAATCCCTTCTTCTGGACGGAGTTGTCGGAGACAAACTTGAGGAACATCTTGTTGCCCGAGGAGACGATGGGCTCGGGCTCCTTGGCCCCGCAGAAGCGGCCGAGTGCCGGGGCCTTGGCGTCCTTCCCGTCGTAGATCTCCAGGTGGTCGTAGGCGCATTCCTGCTGCGCCTCCACGTCCAGCTCCGAGAAGGTCTGGGGAAGGTGACGGATGGAGTTGCTGGCGCTCAGTGGGGCTCGGTGGAGGGCACCCCAGCACTTCCCACCCCCCCAGTCCCTACCAGCTTGACGCGGTGCCCCGGCGTGGTGCTGATGGCCCAGGTACACTCCTTCTTACTGGGGTATTTGTCGGGCCAGTTGGGGCTGGTGATGGTCCCGGAGATGGATGTCACCTTGTGGTCACAGCCGGCTGCCAGGACAACAAAAAGGGTCACAGAGGCATGGAATGGGGGCGACCCACAGGGACGGGGTGCGGGCTGGACCCACCTTCCTTGCAGTCGTGCTTGTTGTCGTGCAGCACGAAGCCGCTGCGGCACTGGCACTCGTAGCTGCCGAAGGAGTTGAGGCACTCGTGCTGGCAGCCCCCGTTGTTCTTGGAGCACTCATCCTTGTCTGGGAGAGAGCAGAGGCATCACTGAGCGGGGTGGGAAAACCCTGGAATGGGGTATTCCAGCCTGGCACGGTGCCCCGGCCCCCCAGCCCCACGCCCTCCGCCGAGCACCCAGCCAAGCAAGCGCCCACGGCCAGCAGCAAGCAGAGCTCCAGCGTCCTGCTCCCAAATCCAGCCCCATCCAGGGATGGGATGGGTCCTCCTCTCCCATGGGCTCACCCGTGGGTGCCACCATTACCTGCTGCTGGGACGGACGGGGTGAGGGGGGAGGCAGAAAAACACACAGTGACAACCAAAGGTGCACAAGAAAAGACCAGGACGCGGGAGGTCCCTCTTTACTCATCGATAGGAGATGTCACAGACACGGTAAAAATCGGAGGGGTGGGGTGGGGGGAAGAAAAAAAAAAAAAAACCAAGGTCAGCTGGTAAACGACAAAAAAACAAGGGGATGGGGTGCTTGGAAATTAAAAAAAAAAAAAAAATTTAAAAAAAAGTTAAAAAAAAAAAATTTAAAATAAGGTCAACAACCAGTTCTGTCAAGCAAAAGGCTGCCGGGGGGCCGGCGGCACGGCTCGGCTCGGTCCCGCCGTGCTCCCGCACGGCTCCGGGGCCGCGGCGTTCCTGAGAAAGATGGAGAGGAGGGAGCGGCTCAGGACGGGCCCCGCAGCCGCTTCTGCAGGCGGAACTTCAGGCCGGGCGGGCGAGATTTCGGGGGCTGCAGCTG
The DNA here is from genome assembly GCF_003945595.2 of Pipra filicauda. Classification (NCBI taxonomy): domain Eukaryota; kingdom Metazoa; phylum Chordata; class Aves; order Passeriformes; family Pipridae; genus Pipra; species Pipra filicauda. The sequence goes on along the minus strand of NW_024104786.1, from coordinate 383,107 downwards.
CTGCTTCTTCTCTGCAAAGAGAGAGGGAGAGAAGGGGGGGGAGCGATGGGGGCGCGGGGGCGGCGGGGGGTGTGTGTGGGGGGGACACATGCGGAGCGACAGCCGGGGAAGCAGCAGCGAGGGGAACACCCCGGGAGCCCCCTCGGCAGCCCGGGGCGAGCGGCTCTGCGGGGAGGAAGAGGAGGAGGAGGAGGAGGCGCGGGGCTGGCTCTGGGAGGATGAGGGTGGGCTTTGCGGGGGTTCCTGGGGGTGTCCAGTCTGGGAATGGCAGTGGAGGGGTTCGGGATCACCCCTTGCTGGCCGAGCTGACCTCCCATCCCACCACGGTTTCCCAGGGTCCCTGTCGCCGATGTCTCAGCACGCCCCCTTCCCGAGATGCTCCACATCCCATTTTTTCCCCCCTCGCTCCCCCTTCCCGCAGGGTGGTGGTTTGGGGAGTGGGAACCAGCAGCAAGCGGCACCAGCCCCCCCAGCATCCCACTGTGCCAGACAGGAGCATCCCTCCTGGAGCCAGCAGCGAGGGGGGCCCTGCCCCAGCCCCCCCCGGAGGCCGTAACCTGACAGTCTCCTACGTCTGAGGGAGGAAGCGAGGCGGGAAGGCCCGTTTGGGGATGGGAAGGGGCTTCTGGGCTCAGAGCAGCTCCAGCACCGGGGGAGGGAGGGAGCCTGGGCGGGCGAGACAAGAGCAGAGGAGAGTTGGCAGCGGAAAGAAGCCCACCGGGTCGGTGTCTTTAGCAATCCTTTATTCCAACCAGCTTGCTCGCCCGGCATTGGCCCGTGCGCTCACCACCGCTCTCCCCCGCGGGCATCCGACGGCCCCGGGTTGCTCCCACAGCCCCCTCAGCGCCTCTCCCCCCGCTGCTGAGACCCCCCCCTGTGCCGGGGCTGGGCCGAGAGCCGGGGGCACTCACCTGGGTGCCGACACCGTGGCGGATTCCCGGGCGGACACATCCTTACGCGCGGAGCCGGCTCTTGCCTCCCGGAGCCCCGGCCCTCGAGGAGGAGGAGGAGGAGGAGGAGGAGAAGGAGGAAGGGGCCATGTCTTCACCGGGGGAAAACGGGCACCCAGGCGGCCAGGCTGCCCTTGGCACCGAGGGATGAGGCTCGTCCTGAGCGCAGGGACCCTCCGCGGCTAAAAAGGCGCCGCACGGGAGATGTTTTGTCCCGGGGACGGCAGGGAGCGACCCCGGGGGGGACCAGAGGAGGGGCCTCTGTGTGGCCGAGTCCTCCAGGGTGGTCGTGCTGCTGGGAAAGCCCGAGACCTGGGTGTGGAGAGGTGGAGGAGAGGGTTTGGTGGGCTGGGGTTGGGGCAGCCCCTATGGGATCACCGCACATCCCGGTGGGATGAGGAGGAGGGAAAAGGGGAGAGGGGATGAGGCCGAAGCGCGGTGCAGGGAACACTCACCCGGCTGTCCCGTGGTCCCACTCGGCCACCGGGCTTCCCCAGGGAATCACTTTGTGGAGGGTGCCAGCTCCCGACGGCTGGGCCCCCTGGGCCGCCCTACTTGCCTTGGTTTTAATTAAACAAATAAAGCAAAGACACTCGATCCCCGTTCCGGGGAGCCCCGGGGACTTCAGGGGATGCTGGTCCCGCTGCTCCTGCAGCCAGGTGGCCACAATGCCCCACAAAAACGGCCTTGACGGGGCCAAAATGCAGCAGGAGGGGTCCGGGAGGTGCTGCCAGTTGCTCAAGGCCGGGATGGTGCCCAGGGCACTGTGCCACACCGAGGGGACCCTCTCTTGCACGAGGGCCCCGTGGCAGCCCCCAGCCCTGGGGTCCAGCCCTGGGCGATGCTGCATCCAGCGTTATATTCCAGGTGCCCATCCCTACCCCCCTGAGACCCATCCAAAGGCGACACCACCTCCTGGAGGGGTGGCCCGGGAGAGGAGGGCGGACCGTGGAGCAGACAGGGATAGGCAGGTAATGGTTTTTGGGAGGAGGGAATTGCCCCGGAGAGCTGAGAGGTGGCCGGATGCCGATCCCGGGAAGCGGAGGAAGCCGGTGCCGTGCAGCATAGCAGGGAGCAGCAGCGCAGCAGAGCGGGGTGTCACCGTCCCCCCACCCCAGCAGTGCCACCCGAGGGGTGCAGCACCCGGGGCCCAGCACATCCCTGTACCCAGCTGGCCCCCCAGCACCCCCTGGAAATCTGGGGGCCTCCCGAGAGCACCCCTGCCGCTGAACTAGGACCCAATTATCCCCCCAAAAAGAGGGGAAAACTTCCCAAAATGTGCCGCCAGGCAGGCTGGCCGAGGGTTCAGAGGGGGTTCAGACCCCACAGGGGTCACCCCACCACCAGGCTGGGACTGGGGGGCTGCACCCCCAGCACGGGCGAGGGGAGCGTTAGCGGCGGTTTGGGGGCGCGGGGAGGGTCTGCGGGGTGAGGGAGGGCAGGGGACACCCGTGCCAGGGCCGGGCAGCTCTACCTGAGAAGAAATGGGCTTTGAAGCCCTTTTTGGAGACGGTGTTGTCGGACTTGAACTCGATCCTCATGTTGTTGTACTGCGAGGTGATCACGTCGGGCTTCTCGGCGCCGCAGAACTTGCCGTGCAGTTTGGAGTCGGCCGTCAGCCCGCTGCGCACCTCCACGAAGTCGTACTTGCACACCTGGGGGGGCACAAAGCCGCGTCTGCACCCCCTGGGAGGGCGGCACAGGCGTGGAACACGGGGCTGGGGACACGGCAGTGCCACCCCGGGGGTGGTTCCCCAGCAGCGCCCGCCGCCAACTCACGTCGTTGCCCTCGGTCTCGAAGAAGTCGAACTGGAGGGAGATGCGGTACTGGGTGGGGGCCACCAGCTGCCAGATGCAGTTCTTGTTGGGGGGGTATTCCTTGGGCCACCCCGGGCTGGTGATGGAGCCGTTGAGCTTGGTGAGGAAACCTCCGCAGGCGGCTGCAGGGCGGGAGGCACCCGGCGCCCGTCACCTCCCCGGGCTCCGCGGGGTTAGGGACGCTGCGAGGGGCGTCGGGGGGGTGTTGGGGTGTTTTAGGGGGTCACTCACCCTCGCAGCGGCGCTTGTCGGTTGCCAGCTCATAACCAGGGTCACAGGCACACTTGTAGCTGCCCAGGGTGTTGACGCAGCGCTGCTCGCAGCCGCCGTTGTTGGGCCGGGAGCACTCGTCCATCTCTGGGCAGGGCGGGGTGGGATGAGCGGGAAAAGGGGCCGTGACCCCTCCCAGCGACCCCCCCAGGAGCGTCCCCCGCACCTTTGAAGAAGTTGACGGCGAAACCCGCCTTGTTGATGGAGCCGTCGGAGACGAATTTCATCCAGAGCTTGTTGGAGGTGCTCTTGATGTCGTCGGGCTTGTCGTAGCCGCAGTAGCGGCCGATGAGGCTGCTCGACTCAGTGCTGCCATCCCGGATCTCCAGGTAGTCGTAGGCACAGCTGTCGTGCCGCTCGATCTGGTGGGAGGGGTGTTAGGTAGGGGAGGGTCTCGGCCCCAGCACCCCCGAGCCCTCCCCGCTGCCCACACGCCGAGGGAAGGAGCTGCGTGGGGAAACTGAGGCAGGGAGGCAGCACGGGGGGATGCGGAGCCAGGAAGGGCAGCCCCCGGCCTGTCCTGGGGGGAGCAGCACCGGGTTGGGGAGACCTCCCCCCGTCCCGGTCTGGGGGGAATGCTGACCCACCTCGAAGGACTGGAAGGTCAATCCCACGTGGAAGCCCTCGGAGACGGTGATTTTCCAGACGCACACCTTGCTGGGCCGATAGTCGTCGGGGTAGTTGGGGGACTGGATGTGCCCGTTGTCCTTCTTCACATCCCCCCCACAGATGGCTGGAAGGGAGGAGCAGCGGCCTGAGCCCCCCCTCGGCCCTCCCACTGACCCCCTGGCCCCCCCTGCTCCCCCCTACCTTCGTAGACAGCGAAGAATCCTTTGCCCACCCAGTTGCTGCTGCTCCGGAACTCGACCCAGAGGCGGCTGTCGGTGGAGATGATGGGCTCGGGCAGCTTGTTCCCGCAGAACCTGCCTGGGGAGGAAGGCGTGCTGGGCTTCTGCTGGCCAGGAACCCTCCTCTTCCTCACCGTCACCTCCTCTTCCTCCCAACCACCTCCTCTTCCTCCCAGCCATCCCCTCCTGGTGCCCTCAGTGCCCCTTTCCAGCCTAAAGCCAAAGCGCTGCTTCTCCCTCTCCAGCTTTTCTGGCAGTTTCACTTCAACTGGTTGTTCCAGGCTCAGCTGGGATTTGGGGAACATCCAGCTCATGGGGACGGGACCGGGATCTTGGAATCTCCCTGGGGAACATCATGGGGATGGGACTGGGATATTGGTAACTCTTGGGAACATGACAGGGATGGGACCAGGATCCTGGCATCTCCCTGGGGAACATCCAGCTCACGGGATGGGACTGGGATCCTGGAATCTCCCCGGGGAACATCCAGCTCACAGGGATGGGACTGGGATCCTGGAATCTCCCCGGGGAACATCCAGCTCATATGGATAGGACTGGGATCCTGGAATCTCCCTGGGGAACATCCAGCTTACAAGGATGAGACCGGGATCCTGGCATCTCCCCAGGGAACATCCAGCTCACGGGGATGGGACTGGGATCCTGGCATCTCCCTGGGGAACATCCAGCTCACGGGGATGGGACTGGGATCCTGGCATCTCCCTGGGCAGAGCTGTGCCAGCCAGATGGATCACCCAGGCTGGTTTCACTGGTGTGGGGGCCAAACTGGGAGCTCCGTTCATCCCAGTAACCCCTCTGGGGGTTAGTTCTCCCCACCCCAGGACTCTGGAACATCAGGCAGGCAGGCAGGGATAGGGGCCGAGGGGAGCCCCTGGTCCCGGTGCTGGAGCGTTCCCGGTGGGCAGGAGGAGCGGGCAGGAGGCCCCGGGTTGTTACCTCGCAGCGTGGCCTTTCTCCAGAACCCGTCTCTCACCTCCACGTAGTCGTACCAGCACAGCCGGCTTCGGTACAGGTCCAGGGTGGTGAAATTCAGGATGATCTGAGGTTGGGAAGGAGCAGGAAGAGCGTGGGGTGAGCCCCCCCCGCGCCCCCTCTGCTGGGAGCCGGCGGGAGCTCCCGGACCTGCTCTGCCCGGAGCATCCCGGCCCACAGAGGGATGCTGGGAATAGGGACACCGGAAAAAAAGGGTGGGAGATGAGGGGAGGAGGGAGAGGAGGGCTGGGAGGAGGTGGGAGGCGGTACCTTCTCTCCGGGGGTGACCGAGATCCTCCAGACGCAGTGCATGTGGGCAGAGTATCCATTGGGGAATTCCGGGGAGGAGAAGTTGCCCTGGCTGTCCTGGAGTGTCTCCCCGCAGGCTATGAAGGAGAAAAAGTGAAAGTCAGACCTCCGGGGGAAGCCTCCCAGCCCCGCTGTGCCCTTTTCCCATTCAAACTCCCAGCCCTGAGGACTCAAAAAACAACCCCACATCAGCACCTCGCCGGTGCATCCCCGAAACCTCCGGGGCTCCCGGCAGCCCTCCCAGCCCCGTGTTCGCCGCAGGAGCCATCCCGGCCCCCTCTCCGTGTCCCGGCCCGGCTCCACACCCGAGCTCCGGGCAGGTTTTCCGCAGGCGCGGCTGGAGCCGGCCCAGCGCTGCCATCTGGGAGCCACATGATGCCGGGGAAGCGGCACACGGAGCTTTGCAGGGGCCAAGGCAGCCTCCCCCTCCTCCCCGACCTCCCCTCCCGTCGCTGAAAGGTGAAACGGTGCGAAAAAAAGGCCGTTTCAAACCCGGGCTCGCTGCCTTCCCCCCCCCCCTCCTTTCTTTACAGTGGAAAACAAAAGAGATCCAGAGAGAGCTTTTTGGGGAGGTTTCCTTCTTTCCCCCCCCCTCTCTTTTCCTCGCTCCAAACTAATCGCTTTTCCTGCTCCCCCCCCCCTTCTCCTCCCCCCGGAGCCCCCGAGGGCGGCGGGGGCCGTGGGGCCCCTCACAAAGGCGTCCCTCTCTTCCACGGGGCTGCTAATTAGCCGCTGGCTAATTAGCTCGTGCGGGGAGCCAAACTCCTCGCAGCTGTGTTTGTTTGCCAGCGCCGGCCCCCCGGAGCACGTGCCTGTCGCCGGGGGGGGGGGACTCGTGCCAGCCCCCTCCCCACCGTGCCCGGGGCGATGGTGCCCTTCGAGGTGCCAACGCCTTGTGCTGGTCGTGCCCCCGGCCCTCAAGGGATGGGCCAGTGGGGACCAGGCTTGTCCCACCCCACCAGGATGCTGGGGTGGGATGGAGGAGGGTCTCGGAGGAGGGTTTGCTCCCAGAGGGTGCTGCGTGGTCAGGGGGTCCTCTGAGGGGGTGCTCTGCTCTTCAGGGATGCTCTCAGGGGGATTTTTTTTGGGAGGGGGGGATGCTCTTCTCTTGGAGGATGCTCTCTGTGGAGGGATGGTCTTTGGAGGATTTTTTGGGGGGGAGGTACTCTCTGGAGGATGTTTTTGGAGAGTTGGAGGATGATTTTTGGAGGGGACGATCTTGGGAGATTCTCTTCTCTTGAAGGATGCTCTTGGGGGGGATGCTCTGGGGGGGAGAAGCTCTTCCGAGGATTTTTTTGGGGGATGCTCTTGGGGGACGTTCCTGGAGGATTCTCTTCAGGGGGATCACCCTTTGGGGGATTTTTTTTTAGGGGAATACTCTGGGGGGGATGCTCTTTGGGGGGTGCTTTTGGGAGATGCTCTTTTGGGGGATGCTCTCGGAGGACGGTCTAGAGAGGATGTTTTGGAGGGATGCTCTTGGAGGATGCTCTGGGTGGGACGTTCTTTTGATGATTTTTTTGGGGGGAGATTCTCTCTGGGGGATTTTTTTATGGGAATGCTCTGGGGAGATGCCCTTTTCTCAGAGGAGCAGCAGGAGAAGGCAGCTGAGGACACCTCTGCTCTCATGAGCAGAGCCCTGGGGCTCACCGAGCTCTTGCATCCAAATTCTGCTCACAACCCCCCGAAAAATGCCACGGATGGCAAAAGGCACCTTGTGTGCTCCTCACAGGGCGGGGAGGACCCCAAAAATCAACTGGAAACAAAGAATCCACCCAGGCCGACGCCGCCTTTGGCAAGTTTTGGGGCGAAGCAGAGCGGTTTCTGAGAGATACACCCCCAGGCATCCTCCCCCCCGGCAGCGACAGGGCAGGGGACACTCCCCTGGGCAGGGGATGGTCACCTGGGCAGGGGTCACTCACCTGGGCAGGGGTCACTCACCTGGGCAGCGGTAGAGCTTGCGGGCCTGGGCGATGTCCCCTTTGCTGAGCCGTGTCCTCTGCCCGATGGCCGGCCGGACGCCGTTCACGTCGTACTTGGGCAGGATGGTGTCCAGGAAGATGCCCCTGGGACAGCAGGAGGCTGAGCCGGGTGGGAATCCCCGGCCCTGCGGCCGCTCCCCAAGAGGAAGGATGCTAAAAGCAGCCCGGCTAATTAAAAGCAGCCCGGCTAATTAAAAGCCTGCGGGCCCGTGAGTCAGAGGGGACGTGTCCCCAGTGGAGGTGACCGCGGGGACAATTCCCTGCTCTGGAATGGGACACTGCGGGGCCTCATCCTTACTCCGAGGGAATTAACCCTGTGAGAGCTGGTGACCGTCCCCTGGGGCTGGGGATGCTGTGACACTGTCCCCAAGACATGAGGGGACACAAGGCCGAGCCCCCCCAGGGCAGGTACCTGGAGAAGGTGTTCCTGGCGTAGTGCATGATGCTGTCGAAGTCATAAGTCTCCCCCAGCGACTCCACCTCCTCCGGCTCCATCTTCAGGAAGTTGTATTCCTGCCCTGGGAAAACAGGACAGGGACACACTCAGGGGGGACCCCAACTCCACCAGCACCCCGTGGCAGCGATGATGATGATGATGATGAGGAGGAGGAGGAGGAGGAGGAGGAGGAGGAGGAGGGAGGCTCATCCCTACCTGGCTGGATGTTCTCCCGGATGATGGAGACGTGGTCATCCCGGTCGGGGCGCGTGTGCTCGTGCCAGAACCCGATGACGTGACCCAGCTCGTGCACCACGATGCCGAACTTGTCGCAGTTCTTGCCGATGGAGATGGCCTGGGGTCCCCCTCCCCGGCGGCCCACGTAGGAACAGCACCTGGGGAGGGGGGGGGCACCGGGTGAGTCCTGGCCCTCCAGGGAGACCAGCCTGGGGGTGTGGGAATCCCTGGCTGCTGCTGGGAATCCTCCCTGCTGCTGGAACTTCAGCCATCCTGCCCAGGCGAGGTGCTTGAGCCTCCAGCCTCAGCTTTCCTGGGAGCTGGGAGAGCTCAGCTCCTGCCCCTGGGCTGCCTGGCATGGGATGGCATGGCGTGGCAGCCCCAAATCCAGCCCTAAACCCACCCCAAAGCCCAGGGTCCCATCCTGCTCGGTGGAGGGACCCTGCCTGTGCCCTGCAGCTGAGCTGGCCCAGCCCTGTGTTCTGGACCCAGCCTCAGGGTTTGCACCCACGCAGGGGCTCCCATTCCAGGGGAAATCCTTCTCCTAACCACCATCTGCTTGGCCGGGGCCGTGCCCTGACGCGTGAAGACGCCGAGCTCGTCCAAACCCCTGTTTCCTTTGGCCCCGGCCCCGCCTCAAGCCCAGGCTGGTTCCTCACCACCGACCTCAGCCCCCGGCGGCGGCTCCGACACCTCCTGCACCCCAACCAGACCCAAACCCCACGGGGCAGGTGGCCCTGGAGCATCCCCAGGACCCCCCTGGATGTACCCGCAGGGTCTGTAGGTGAACACGATGTAGCTGTCCTCGTCGTTGCGCTCCAGGAAGGTGACACAGGTGTGCTTCTCCCAGTGCCGCATCGCCTGCCGGAATATGGCTCGCTGGCTGCCTGCGGAGGGGCGGCGGGGGCCGTCAGCCCGGCTGGGGGGGGGGCTGAGGCACGTGGGGGGGGTCAGAGCACCCCCCCAGCCCGCACTCACCGCTGAAGTTGCCACTGATGACGTAGGGGATGACCCCGTCCGGCCACACTCGCTCCGGCCGGGACGTGGCTGCCCGGCGGCTCCGCTGCCGGCCCCGGCTGCGCCGAGGGTGGCCCGGCCGGGGGCTGGTGGAGTTGCTGCCTGTGGGGGAAGGGGGTTCAGCGTGGGCAGCCCCCCCCCGTAGGGGGGGTGGAGGTGGGTGGAGGGGCTTTGGGGGTGCGGCGGTACCTGAGGAGTTGGAGGGCAGGCGGGTGACGGTGTGACGGGACAGATCCACCACCCGGTCCACCTGGAAGAGCCGCAGGTCCTCCTCGTCCAGGGCAATGTCACCCAGGAAGGCGGCTGGGAGGGGAGGAGGAGGTGTGAACCACACCATTTATGTGCCAGGGGACCCCCAACAGGTGCCTCTCCCCAGCTCCCCCACACCTGGCAAGCCCTGAAGAGGAAGGCAAACCCTTCCTCCTCCTCATCCTCCTCGTCATCCTCCTCCCTCTCGCTCTCAACTGAGCGTGCTGCGTGGCTCCCCCCTCTCCCCTGCAGCTGGAGCCAGCCCTGCGCTCACATCTGGATTGCATAAAGCCCATCCATCACTTTTCAGGGTTTCTATCGTTATTTGTGTTGCAAAACTGCCTCTTTTTTTTTTTTTCCCCACTTTGGTGGGTTTAGGACCCCCTTCCCGCCCAGCTCCTGCTCCCCCAGCCCGCTGTGAGCTCCGACAGCCCCGGGATGCTCCAACGACCTCTGAGTCATCTGCCAGCGCGGAGCGAAGCCATATGGCCCGGGAAGCTCCTGCTGCGCCCAGCGCCCGCAGGAACGGAGCAGGAATGAGGCAGGAACGGAGCAGGAATGAGGCAGGAACGGAGCAGGAATGAGGCAGGAACGGAGCAGCAACGGGACCGGCCGTGTGCCAGGGCTGGGAGCCCCGCTCCAGCACTGGGGGGGGGCCTGAGATGCTCCAGCACCACAGGGCTGGAGGGCATAACCCTGCACAGCCCTTCCTCCTCCTCCTCTTCCTCCTGCCTCCCCCTCCGTGACTCAACCCCGCGGCTCCCGGCGTCAGCGCCTGGCCGGCCCCGATCCCTTGGGATCCGGCTCCTGCGGAAACGCCGTGGCCGGAGCGCGAGGGCTGGCGGAGGTCACGTCGAGGCCGCGGTGGGGTGGAGAGGGGTTCCTCACCGGGTTTTGGGGTACTCAGGCTGAGCGGAGGGTCCTGGGCACTCCCTGCCCTCGCCACCCCCCGGGAGGGGCAGTGATGGGGAGTGGGGCGGCTGGAGCAGCTCAGGGCACGAGGGTGAGCCTTGCCAAGGTCGCGCTCCAAGCAATTAGCAAATGGATCCCAAAAGAGCCACTAATTATCAAGACAAGGCGGGACAATCGGGATAACGCTGAGAGGTCCAAAACAACCGGCGCGGGGTGAGAGGAGCAGCCACGGGATCAGAGGAACAGGCTGGATCCCATCCCTTGGCGTGGCACCGAGCCCAGACCCCACGTCGGTGGAAAAGCCACGTTTTGGGTCCGTCCCCAGTGCTGACCCGGGGGGTGAATCCCATCGGGGGAAGCTCCAGGGTGGAGAGCAGACCTGCGGCAGCGCCGAGGGAAGAGCAAACAAGCCGGGGCCGGCACCTCCCCTGGCAGCGACCTGCGGCTGGCACGGCCAGGCTGCAATTTGAGGGCAGAGCAGAGGCAGGAGCCGGGCCCGGCCTCCCCGCACCCTCCCCGGGGCCGGGAGAGACGTGTCCGAACGGGCAGCGCGGGGGAGGACCAGGGCCGGGGAGAAGGACGAGTGTCCCGTGCCAAGAGCTGCATGGAAAGACAAGGGAAAGTAAGCTCGCTTACAGCCGAGCAAGCGCCGGCGGAGCCAAGTGATATAGAAACCATATGTGAGGGATTTGGGAGACGTGAGAGAGCCGGGCAGGCCAGCCCGGGGACGTGGGGTTGGTTTTCCCGGTGGCTCGAGGCGGCTTGGCTTCCCCAAAAAAAAAAAAAAAAAACCCCAGCCCACGGGGGAAGGTGTTTTGCTGCTCCTGGAGGGGCCAGAGGAGCCGTGGGGGTGGCCCGGCAGCGATCCCTGTACGGACACGTCGGGGACAAGCCCAGAGTGTTGGGTTGAGAAACTTCCAGGTTGGTTTGGGCTCTGGTCACGTCCTCCTCCCACTCACTCCCTGTGCACCCGCGGCAGGAGGTGACACGTGGGTCGTTCTGGGGGGGGGTCTCTGCTGATCAACCCCCCCTCCAGATGCTGTAAACCCCCCCCAAGGGGTTTCTTCGAGGATGCTGCCACATTGCTGCCACTTGTCCCTTCCCTGTTTGTGTCACATCCTCCCTCTGAGGTGGAGGGGACCCCCTGCAAGCGAAGGGGACCCTCTGCAAGTGAAGGGGACCCCCTGAACGTGGGGGTCTCATGGGCAGGAGAGGTCTCAGCCTCTGCTTGGCAGAACACAGGCTGGAGCAGGAGGGAAACCCGTCACACCTCCAGCACCCATTCCCTGCATCAAACACCCTCATCCCGCTGGCTCATGGCGCTCAGGAGACCCCAAACCACCGGACAAAGGTCTCCAGCCATTCCCACAGGGATCCCCGTGTCCCTGAGCCGTTCCCAGCCTGGCAGCCCGTGGGCTGTGCCGCGGGGGCCGCTCTCTGCTCGGCCACAGAGGTATCGGGGGCAAGGTCCGAGCCACGGCGGTGCCAGCGGGGGACACACGATGCCAGCGGGACAGACGTGATGCCAGCAGGGAGGATGCAATGCCAGCGGGAGGGTTGCAGTGCCAGCAGGGCAGCAGCTCCAAGGCCAGGCGTGGGGCACGGTGGCCCCACCGCCACCCCTGTCAGCCGGGTGAGGAGCAGGACAGGGAGCGGGGCAGGGAGAGTGGGATGACAACAGCTCCATCCAGGCACATCCCTCCCACCCCCCGGAACGCAACCAGCCATGTGGGACCTGAGAGGAGGCTCCCACGGAGCTCTTCCCACCCCCCTTTCAGCCGGGAGATAGCTCAGCCCTCCGCTGTTGTTTGACTTTTTGTGCCGTGTTTTCTTTCGGGTTCTTGGAACGGTGACGTAACCCCGGGGCTGAAGCTTTAGACAAACAAGGTTCTTCAGCAGGACCTGGGCCAACCCCCCTCAGCACCTCATCCCGATCCTACAGGCACCTCCTGGCCCGCTGGCTGTCCCTGGAGGGTCCCTGTCCCCCCTACCTGGGATGCAGGAGCTCAGCATCCTCCCTCCCGCTGAGCGAGGCACGCAGGGCAGAGGGACACCCACGGGCCTGACCTCCTCGACATCGCTGGGATTTTGGGATGAGCCTGACCTCGGGCTCCACCAAGGTTGGGAACCGTGTCGCAGGGAAAAAAAAAAATCAGCTGAAATGAGCGGCGGGAAAGGGCCGGGGAGCGAACGCCGTGTTCTGGTGAGCCGGGAAAAGCAAACAGAGCGGTGGGGGGGCCTTGGCAGGGCAGATAAACAGGACAGGATCATATTCCAGGTCAGTCTGGGGCAAAGGAGGCTCCGTGCACGGCACAGAGCAGGAGGGACCCTCATCCCTCTGCAGGCACTGCCAGGCCTCGAAGGGCACCGGGCAGGAGAGACCCTGTGCGGGTCCCACCAAAGGGCACCAGGCAGGAGGGACCCTCACCCCTGCATGGGTCCCACCGACCCTCAAAGGGCAGGATGGGAAGGATGGGAAGCATCCCCTCAGCCCAGCTTTCCCTCCCTGGCTCAGCAGCTCCATCCCAGCTGCTCCGAGTCCTCCTGTGGTGCCAATCCACGAGCGTCGCTCCCGGCGCAGGCAGGGTTTGGAGTGTGGAAGGAAGCAGGGAGAAAGCTGCTCTGCCCCGGCCGGGAACGGGGTTGAGGGCAGCCGTTCCATAGGTGTATCCCGGCCTCCGCCGAGCTGCCGGGCTGTAAAGCCGCGGAGTCACGGGAGCAGCATCCCACTGGCTCGCAGAGCCGTTAAATATGTGAGGAATGCTCGTCGCACCGCCCCTCGCCCCCGCACGGCCCAGCTGCGCGGCAAAACACCCCGGGGCCGCGGCCAGGCGAGCGGGGACCCCACTCGGCCGGGACTAGGGGGGTCTCGCTGGCCCCGGGGGTCTGCCCTGCCCGCAGAGCCCCGGGGAGGAGGTGTGGGTGTGCAGGCGGAGGGATGTGGAGCATCCCGGGGCTGTCGGGATGGGGAAGCAGCCAGGTCTCCCCCAGCTTCCCCCAGTGGCCCTGTGAGACCCCCAGGACAGCGGGGACAGGGTGGAGGAGAAGCAGTGCAGCCCCTCTCCCGGTGCCCCTCGCCGGAGAGAGGGAGCAGCCAGGCTGTAAACGCCGGGGCCAGGAATATTTGCTTTCCCAGAGCACCTTCCGAGCAGCACAGCAGGCACAAAGCAGGAATTCAAGCCTTGGAGGCCAAGGCTGGGAGCCAGGCCAGATCACAGCCCCTCTGCAGCCAGTGGGGAAACTGAGGCACGGGGGGATGGAGCTGGTCAGCACCAAGGGGCACCCCCAAAAGAGCCAGTCCTGCACTCAGCTGAGACCCCCCTGCCTCCTGCTTCCTGGCTGGAGCATCCTTATCCCACCTGGTGCACATCCAGCAGCTGAGGGAGGCAGAGATGCTCAAGCAGAGCATCCGAGGTGAAGGGAGGATCCCCACCTATCCCCACTTCCCCTCTGTGCATCCCTCGGTGGCTCAAGGCACTTCCCATCTCTGCCAACGCTTCCCTATGGCCAAATTCCCTCCCCAGCCCCGGGCACCGGGATTCAGGATCCGAATCCTCTGCCTGCTCCAGGGGATGAAATAAGCTCCGTGGAGCCTCCAGTAAACACATCCCAGGCCAGCAAAAGGCTTCCAGGGGCAGGAAAGGTCCACCTCGGGGCAGGCTGGGAGTGGGAAGGATGGTTTGATCACTCCAGGGGAGGATTTTCCTTCTGCTCCTCTTCCGTGACAGCAAATGCAGGAGAAAGCCTCCTCCAGGGCTCGGCGTGGAGGATGCCAAACCTAAGGCACGTGGGAGCCCTGGGATGCCAGGAGTTGTGTGCAGGGAGCAGGATCTCCCTGTGTGCCCTCTCCAAAGCCAGGTCACTGAGGAAAACACATCCCTGGCCAGCAGCACAGATCCCTGTGAAAGGGAGAGCTGCCAGAAAGGAGAATATTTGGGAATTGCTCTGCCAAGGGGATGGGGGGATTCGGTGCCACATTGGAGGGGAGCCTGGTGGCACCTGAACTGGAGCCCACTGGGGACAGGGATGTTCCCCAACACCCAGCTCTGGACACGTGGGGTATCCCGGGATCTCAGGGCACTGTGCCTGTCCCTGTGCCCGGCTCTGCCAAAGGACACCAGCTCCCAAGGGCTCCCAGACCTCTGGGCGTCATCCCCAGGGCTCTGGCTGCAAACATCCCCCTCCTTGTGCTTGCACTGTTCAATCCTGCCCCCCCAGCCTCCTCCAGCACCCATTAACTCTTTCCAAAGGCTATTCCCAGCTCCATGGTTGTGCCTCCTGAGGCTTGAGATCTTCCCATTGCCTTTCCCACGTGCACAGAGGGGGGTTTGCCATGCAAGGCCCCCCTGGATCAACAACAGTGACCGACACCCCTCCTGCAGCCAGGACCCTCTTCCCACAGCTCCGTGGGATGCAGTGGGATGCTGTTCTCTCCAGAAACCCTCAGCAAAGCCACGAGCAACCTGGAGGACACGTTCTCGCCCGGAAAACACCCAGCACGGCACAGCTGAGATGCAAAAGCCATCCCCCCTCCTTTCCCTCTATCCCTCCCCACGGCTTTGTTCTCCCCGGGGTCTCCCCGGGGCTGCCCCATCCCTCCGGCCATGTGTTTCCATGTGTTTCCATGTGTTTCCATGTGTTTCCATGTGTTTCCATGTGTTTCCCAGCCCCGGCTCGGCCGGCGGATAAAGCCTCAGGAAACGCCGTCTCCCCCCTCTCCACGTCTCCCTCCTCTCCACGACCCGCCGGCGTGAATCAGCAGCCGGAGAGTTTCCCAGGAGCCGGGAAGGGAGGGCAGCGAGGAACGACCCCCCCCCCCCCCCCGCCTCCATCCCACCCCGACCTCGCCGTCTGCACCCCCCGGGCCCCCCGCCGGAGCGTGCGGGTGATTACACAAAGATAAAGCAGATCCCGGGATCGGCCTGAGATTCCCAAGGTTTCCCGAGCCCTGAACCGCAGGCCTCCCGCCGGCCCCGGCTCCGCGGGTGGATTTTTGCCCTGCATGAATAAGTGACATATAACGGCTGGAAAATATTTTTGGGCAGCCTGACAAGTGTGACTCCAACCAGTAGCCCGGGCTGGCTACGCCTGGAAAGTGTAATCTAGGTGAAATCTGGGCGGCTGGAGAACTCCAGGCACGGCTGGGAAGCTCGTCCACCCGGGAAAGGGGGGCTCAGACCTCCGGCCCCATCCCTGCATCCCGCGGTTGTGCCGGGCGGGTGATGCTGAGCCCCCCAAGGGGAGATGGGGGAGCAGATCCCCTCCAAAAACCCTCCCTGGGGGGGGCTGTGTGAGCCCCCAGAGGGCTCTGCTCCCCCACATCCCCTCCCCATGGTGATGGAATGCCAGGGGAGAGGACGTGCCAGCCCCCCCAGTTTAGCCAAGTACCCCAAAATGTGCGTGTGGAGCTGCACTCAGGGAGAAGGGTTGGCTCCATCCATCCCCGGGTGCTGGGGGCACCAAAGGGGGCCCAGCTTCCATCACCAAACTGCTCAACAACCCCCGTGGACCCCCTGGGATGAGCCACAACAAACCCTGGGGCCACTCTTCCAGCACGGCCGGGGGCTGTGGGAGCGATTCCAGCTGCCTTTCCCAACCGGAGGCACGACCCGGATCCGACCCGGCGGCTGCTCCCGGGCACCGAGACCTGGATATCCTGCTGACCGGGTGAGGGGAAACCGGGGCCACGGCTGATTCCTCCCTCCCTGGCTGCCCCGGGGGCTGGTCCGAGGGCTGGATCTCCCAGCGGTCCCGTTTTGGCATCCTTGGAAGCGACGCGGCGGCACGGGAGGCTCTTCCCCTTCCGCTGGCACCGGTGCAGACAGGGTGGCATCACCGAGGTGGCTGGCGAGCCACGGCCTCGGGACACCTCTGGCGTGAGCTGTGCCAAGGAACCCAAATCCCTCTCTCCGTGCTTCCCTCCCTGGAGCCGCGGCGGCGGCAAAGCCTCGGTGCTCGGCTGTTCCTGGCGCTGCCCCAAGCTCGGGGAGGGTCTCAACACCCCAAAATTAAAACAAACCCGCACATGGGATGCCATGGGGGGGGTCAGGGTGATGCCAGGGCGATGCCAGGCGGGGCTCCAGCTCCAGCTCCCACCTTTGGACCTCACCAGCCTGGCCCTGCGGGTCCCAACGGGGGTAAATCCGTGGCTCGTGCGATGCGTGGCAGGGCCTGATCCCCCCCCTCACCCCCCTCCAGGCTCCCGGGGAAGAGCTGCCGTAATTAAATTAGTCACATAAGGATCTCATAAAGGCCAGGACGGGAATGGGGAGGGGGGAACAGCCGGCCCCGAGAAGAGACCCCAGGAGGGGTCCTGGGGCGCACAGGAGCGGGGCGAGGAGGGGCCACTGGGAAGGCCACCGCTAATTAGTCCGGCTCGTCAGAGGGTGAAGCGTCGTCTCTCCCGCTCAGCTGGAGGAAGCGGGAGAGGAGGGAAGGCTCCAGCCGGCTCTGCTCGGACGGTTTTGCAAGCCTTGCTGTTTCAGCCCGGGAGGGCAGGAAGGGAAGGATTTTTGGCCAGAAAAAGCCCTCGTGTAGACAGAGTTATATCAACAGCCGCCTTCCAGCGCAGACAATGCCAGTACAGAGAAACGTGATCCCCCGCCAGACCCCGGCCCTCGCGCCGGGCTCAGCCCTGCACGGCCCTCCCGTGCCTCAGTTTCCCCCTCCCATCCCCCCCCAAAATCCCTCCATCCACTTTATCTCGCGCTGGAACACAGGGATTGTCCCCCCCTCCCCGCAGCACCCAGTTTGTTCCCAGCCCTTCCAAAATCCGGGGAACAGCCCGGAACCCCCTGTCCCGGCACTGAGGGACCCCAGCCCGCGGGAGCACCTCCCGAGCTGAGCCCGGCCCGGGTGTCCCGGGGGGACGAGCTTTGGCTGCGGGTCGGGAGAGAGGAGGAAAGGCAAAGGGTGCAGAGTGTGGGTTCAGGGATGGGGGTGGGATGGGGGGTGGGATTGAGCCGGGGATGGGTCCTGGGATGGGCTGGGATGGTGAGGGGGGGGGTGAAATGGGGGCTCCCCGCCGCCTTTGACAGCTGCCAGTACAGCCACGACGAGGGAGAGAAAGCGGGGCGCCGGGCCAGCCCCCCCTGCTCCTCACCCTAAGTACAACCAGATGCATCTCGGAGCGGGACCGGCCGCTGCTCCCCCCGTTGCTCCCATCCCGGGCAGCGGGGACTCCCCGGCCCCGGGGCCAGCGCGGGGCAGCGGTGCCAAGTTCCGCCGTGCAAAGCCCCGAAGTGTGTGCGGGGCACACTCGCCCTCGCTCACACTCACTCACTTCCACATTCACTCCCACCGGCCCCCCCGCGCTCCCCTTTGTCCGCCCGCCCGCCCCCCGCCGCGCATCCCCCCGCTCCTACCGGCTTTGCAGGGGTCCTTGTAGTCCAGGGGCTCCTCGTCCTCCTCCTCCTCTTCCTCCAGCACGTAGGAATAGTCCGGGAAGCGCAGGGCCCGGGCCAGGAGCAGGCAGAGGAGCAGCCCGCAGCTCCGCAGCCCGGCCATGGCTCCGGCCGGGTTTTTTTTTTCCTCTCTTCCCTCTTTCCTTCCCTTCTTCGCTCCTTTTTTTTTTTTTTCTTCCCTCGCTCTCTCTCTCTCTCTCTTCCCTTTTTTTTTTTTTTTTTAGGAAATGAGATCTGGCGGGGGCGGGTTCAAGCGCGGAGCTCGGCCCCTGCAGCCCCGGGCGCAGGGCTGGGAGCGGGGCCAGCGCCGGGGGGGCGGCGGGGATGAACTGCTGCGGGGACCCGGCCCGCAGCCCCCGCTCCTGCCCCTCCGCAGCCCCTGGGCCCGCTCCTGCCCTCCCCGAGCGCGGGGCTGCCCCGTTCCGTCCCGTCCTGCACCCCCTCGGTGCCGTCTCGTATCCCCCGGTATCGATCCCGCGTCTCCCGGTCCCGTCCCGCACCCCTCGGTCTCGTCCCGCATCCCCCGGTCCCGATCCTGCTCTCCCTGTCCCATCCTCCAGCACCGATCCCGCCTCCCCCGCGTCCCATCCCGCGTCCCCCGGTCCCGTTCCTGCCACCCCTGGGTCCCGTCCCGTATTCCCCGGTACGGATCCAGGCCCCCCAGTCCCGTCCCGCACTCCCGGTATCCCGGGGACACGGCATCCCACGTCCCCCAGCCCCGATCCTTCCCCCTCGGTGCCATCCCGTGGGATAAGGATGCTGGCTCCTGCCTGCCCCGCTCCCATCCTCCCTGTGCCACCTCATTCTGTCCCCTCACCCCGGGGTGGCTGTGTCCCCCCTTGGGTGGGGTGCGGGTTCCCCCATCCTGGGGAGGGAAATGGGGTCCAGCTGCCCACTCACCACGAGATCTCCAAGTTCCACCTGTGTCCCCACATTCCTGTGTCTCCTCCATCCCATTTCCATGTCCCCGTGTCCCCTCAGCCTGTCCCCATATCCCCAGCCCCTCCCAGTGTTCCTGTGTCCCCCCATCCCGGTGTCCCTGTGTGCCCCCAGCCCTTCTGCTCCCCTTGTCCCGTGTCATGTCCACTGTCCCTCCCGTGCATCCCGGGAATGCTACAGTGGGGGTGAGGGGTGAGAAGCCCCCCCACCGGTGCCTGGCTCATCCTGTGGTGCTCCTGAACAAACCCATCCCTCTCCTCCTACTCACAATCCTCCCAGAACTCCCATTAACTTTATTTTTGTCTGGATTTAAGTGCTCCTGCGTGCGATGACCCCCACAGGGACAGGCTGGATGACATCGGCATCCGGGTTCCGCTCCCTCCCCTGCCCACTAAACCCCCCCAAATCCTCCTTCCCTTTGCTTTCGGGGACTCCCCCATATCCAGGGCCTGGTGGGCCTGGCTCATTCCCACCAGGAATGATGGGAGTCTCCTTCCCCCCTTATCTCCGGCCGTTATTTTCCTCCCCCGTCAGCAGATCATCCCAGGATGTGTTTTCTCCTTTCCCCTTATTGCAAAACCCACATCCAGCAAAACTTCCCTCTTGGAGCAGACAAATAAACCTCGGAAAGCCGGGCTGGCTCTGTGTCCCCACGCTGCCCTCGGCCCACACGGAGCATCCCAGGGATGGGAATTTGGGGAGCCGGTCTCCCAAGAAAACAAACAACCAATCCAGGCTTTGGAATACTTTCTGTTTCCATCCCCTGCGGGCTGGGTCCCTGGATGATGTAAATCCATGATGTCAGGATGCAGCCGCCGCTTCCCACCCTGAGATCACCCCTTTCTCACGGAGCGCTCCGGGGAGCCACGGCTGGGGGGGGGAGGCTTTTCCCAGCCCGGGTTTCCCACGCCAAGCACTGGCTCCCGGGATCCAGCTCCCTTGCTGTTGGCCCTGGATGTCACTGACTGCCAGCATTCCAGCCTGGAGCCTACCTGGAACGGGCCCTGTGGGAGCTGGGAATGCTGGACCAGCTCACCTGCATCCCGCTGGGCCTGAGTGTCGCCCGGCAGAGCTGGCGGTGGGATGGGGACGTCCTTATCCCCGGAGCAGGAGCCCTGGGTGGATGTGCTGCACTGCCTGGCAAGGGCACATGGATTCCAGAGCTCCTACCTCAACCTGCCCGCCCTGCAGAGCTTCCTTGGCACCCTGGCACGGCGGGTGGGTGATGCCGAGGTGTGGCACTGGCACGACCATCGCCCTCCACGAGGGTGGGGGACGTCCCTGGGTCTCCAGGAGCAGGCGGCTCCAGCCCCCAAAACCTCCACAGCAAAGAGCAGCCAACACCCCAGGATGCCTCCTATGGAACCAGGATGCCCCCTATGGAACCAGGATGCCCCCCTATGGAACCAGGACCAATGACCTTCCTCTGGGATCCCTGTGCAGTGAGTGACCTGCTCTGGGATTGTCCCCTGTGTCCACATCCCTCGGTGACACAACCTGGGGGTGGCTGGCACCTCCTCTTCCCAAGGATGGGATTCCCCCATTCCCAGAACCTCCTGAGGGCTTGGCTCTGATTCCTGCCCCCCCCCTCAGGACCCCTGAGGTCCCACTGTTCCACAAACCTCCCTGTGCAGGCTCCCGAAACAAGGACACTGGAATTACTGCACAAGGACCTGGGGGTCCTGCCAAGTTCCTGACGGCTCCTTCAGCTCCTCCGGCTCAGGGGGTTTGGGAGTCAGCGAGGGGTTGGGGGTGGGCACCCCAGAGCTGCAGGAGGCCCCGGATGGGTGCCCGACATCAGCATCCTGGTCCTAGTAACACCTGATCCTAATAGTGCCAGACTCCCATCCTAGTAAAGCCTGATCCTAACAGTACCAGCATCCTGGTCCTAGTAAATCCTGATCCTAACAGCTCCTGATCCTAATAACACTAATATCATTCTGGTCCTAATGATGCCTGATTCCAGCACCAGCATCCCAGTCCTAATAACACCTGATCCTAATTGCACTGGTATCCCAGCCCTAATAATGCCTGATCCTATTAATGCCTGATCCCAGAACACCAGCATCCCAGTAAAACCAGCATCTCAATCCTAATAACGCCTGATCCTAATAGTACTGGTATCCCAGTCCTAATAATGCCTGATCCCAATAAAGCCTGATCCCAATAATGCCTGGTCCCAGGAACACCAGCATCCTGGTCCTAACAATGCCTACTCCTCCCTGCACCAGCATCCCTGTCCTAATCATCCCAGTCCTAATGATCCCTGTCCTCGGGCAGCGTCTGGTGGCGGTGGCCGCCTTCGGCACAGGCTGTCTCCAGGAATAGCTCCCAGACCTGATTCCTGCCCTTCTCCTTTATTCCAGCCTGGCAGAGGACAGACCCATTTTTCAGGCTGCCGGCCTGGCTCTGGCAGCAGGACGGGGCAGCTCAGGTCAGGCAGCCACGCTCAGAGAGGGGGGGACCCTTCCGTGAGCCCCCCCCAGGCAGTGGCTGCGACAGAAATCCCCCCAAAACTCAGAGCTCAGAGCCCTGAAACGCGTTTCCAAGGCAAAAAGGAAGGCGGGAGCTGGCGGGAGCCGGGAGCGAAGAACTGGAACGGAGAATTGTGTTTTCTTTTAAATGTCATGTTTTTTTTTAAGCTCGTTTTTTTGCACTCGGGTTTGGCGAAGCTGAGAAGACTGAAGTGACAAACCAGCTGTCCCCCCGGCGCGGCGCAGACACCCACCCTCCGCCCCCACCCCCGGCACGGCGTGTGCGGGACCCCCAACCCCCCCCCGCGCCCCTCCAACGCTGAACCCCCCGGCCCCCTGCCCACCCCCGCGCCCCAAAATCGGGGTGGGCAGGGCGGGGGGGGAGGGATATCGCTGATGCTTCCAGAGGGGCTGCGGCAGCGCTGTGTCTGTCGGGGGGTGCTGCAAGGCAAAGCCGGCGCTGTGAGGGCGCTGGTGGGTGGGTGCGGGTCCCCCAGCGCCCCCTGCCCACCCTTCCCGCTCACCCAGCGGGGCTAAGCCCAGTAGACGGGGAGGGCGCTGCAGAGGATGCTCGCCGTGGTGCCCAGGAGGGAGCGGTCGGCCAGGGGCAGGGAGATCCTCTGCTCGTCCTGCGGAGCGGGGGGGGGGAGAAGGGAAAACGAGGCGGATGCCGCGCCCCAAATCCTCGCCGGGGGGCTGCCCCCCGCGCCCCAGCCTGGCCCAGCCGGGTCACCCCTCACCTGCCGGCGCTGGAAGGTCTCGGCCACCGTGTCCAGCCCCGGGATGTTGTCCTTGTCCACGCGGGTGAGGAAGCAGGCGCGGTGCAGGCGGGATCTGTAGCTCACCAGCAGCTGTTTGAAAGTCAGACCAGGGTCGGCTCCGTCCCGCTGCCCCCCCACGCCTTGCCCCCCTCCCCGAGTGCCCCCCACTCACATTCCTGTAGTCATAGATGACGGTGGCCGCGTTCCCATCCCCGCTGTCCAGGTAGAAGGTGGCAGCGTCCTCTTCCTGGGCCGACCCTCCCCACAAACCCATCCTCAGCACCTGGAGAGGGGTCGAGGGGGGATCTCAGAGCCTGCAGCACTCCCCCCACCCATCCCCGTGGGCATCTGGGGGGTCCCTGGTGATGGCACCGGGGGTTGCCCACTCACGGTGTCGGCGTGGCTCTGGTCGACGTGCAGCCACATGAGCAGGGCACCGGCGATGATGACCACGAGCAGCACCACCACCACCACCACGATGAGGAGGCACCGCAGGTGGTGGCAGCCCAGCAGCTTGCGGGGCAGGTAACACAGCAGGCGAGGGACGAAGC
Organism: Pipra filicauda; assembly: GCF_003945595.2. Lineage (NCBI taxonomy): Eukaryota > Metazoa > Chordata > Aves > Passeriformes > Pipridae > Pipra > Pipra filicauda. The sequence continues at coordinate 360,964 of NW_024104786.1, read as the reverse complement.
ACAGGGACTTCCTGAGGCAGCCGAAGCAGCCGGAGCAGCCGCAGCAGCCGGAGCAGCCGGGAAGCTTGGGGCACTTGCAGCACTTGGGCAGGCAGCAGCACTGGGCACACCTGGCACAGCACTTGGCACAGCACATGGTGCAGGGCAAGCAGCAGCCTGGGCAGCAGCACCCCTGCTCCGAGTCCTGGGGGTTTGGGAAAAGCAGGGGGAGGTGGGGTGAGCGGGATGGAGGTGGGAGGTGGGGGATGCAGGAGGGTTGGGGGTGGGATTGTTGCAGGGAGAAGCTGGAATCTGGCTGCTCCTGGGCATCCCGCTACTCCTGGGCATCCCACTGCCCCTGGGCATCCCACTGCCCCTCAGCACGCCGTTCCTCCCATCTCAGAGCCCCTGAGTGCTGGGAATGCAGCATCCCAGGGGCCCTTCCCATCACACCTGCACTGGTGCCTCGCTGGGATGAACAGGGCAAAGCCGTGTGCCCAGCTGGACACAAGGACGTGCCACTCTGCAGGGACTCACCTCTTCTTCCTCCACCACCACCTGCTTCATGCTGCTCTCCATGGCAGCCTCCTCCTCCTCCTCTTCCTCCTCTTCTTCCTCCTCCTCCACCTCCCAGCCCGGCCTGCCCGCAGCCACCAGGTGCTTTATACCGGGGCACTGGGGTGGGGACAGGAGCGGCCCCTGTGAAGGGTTTGGTGTGCCCAGCGGTGCAGTCGGGCTCTGGCATGTGACCCTCTTCACTGGTGTTTGCCCAACGCCCACTCCCAGCTGGATCCTCCTGGGAACACGCAGGTCAAGAGGCTCCCAGGGCACTTGGTCAAGGACACTTGTCCCCGGGCACGAGGAGCTCTCTGCTGCCCAGGAGCGAGGGGTCAGGGCCAAAGCAAACCCTCCAGGGTGGAGCATCCGGCCGTGGCTGCGGCCAAGGGGAGACCTGGCCCGTGTCCCTTCGCCAGCTTGGCCACCTGGAGCTGCTTGAGGTGGGCAAAGAGCAAACAGGGTGTCAAAGCTTTCCTGTAATCCACAGGGGTGGGGTGGGAACGGGGTCACCATAGAGTTGGAACATGTCCCTGATCCTCATTCTTGGCCCTGAGAGTGCTCGGGCACCACTGCCTGTGGCTTTTGGGGCTGCATTGTGGATTTTTTGGGGGTGAGAGGGGTCCCAGCTCTGGCACGTCACCCCAGCTGGCAGGGGGACACTGCTGTGCCTTGGCTCTGCTCATCCACGAAGCTCTCCTGCAGCTGGGCTCAGGCTGGGACCTCTCTAACCCCCCCTGAGACCCCAATGCTTGCAGCCAGGCATGGGGTTTGTGTGTGTGTCCCCTCACCCCCCGTTTCAAGCTGCCTCCTCTCCCAAGGTGACAAAGGACCATGACAGCCCCTCCAGTGGCTCCTGGCTGTTTGCTCTCGGACACCATGGGAGCCCTTCTTGCCTTCCACAGCCCTGAGCAGGCTCTTGACCTGGATTCTTGCCAGGGCAACACAAGGTCGGGGCATTTTTTGGGGCAGAGCTCTGCTGGCTGCGGGTCAGCAAATGCTGTTTCCCTCCTGTTGCCAGCAAAGCATCACCCACCGGGAACTGGGACCTCCCCCTTGCTGCCTGTGGCAGTGGCTGTGGGGACAACACTGAGTTTGCACCCCTGGAAAGGTCAAATCAACCTCTCAGGGTCTCTTTTCCCCCTCCCAGCTCCACTAATCCTCAGTTTTCCAGTGCAGCACTCGGAGGTTCCCCCCCGAGGTTGCTCCCTGCTGTGGGGCAGAGGGGCTGGGGTGGGTGGGGATGGGGACTGGACTGGGATGGAGGGGAGCTGGAGCAATTGGATCGTGGTGTCTGTGGAGAACCCAGGGCTTGGCTCTCACCAGGGATGTGACACAGACCCTCTGTCCCCATTTGCGTGAGGAGGGGACAGGGGCAGGGACATTTCCAGGAGGGCTGGAAGTGCAGAGGCTGCTCCTGCCATCCATGGGAAGAGGGAGTGCACAGATGGGACACTGGGAGCCTGGTCTCTGACAGGGGTAGTTGTGCCACTGTCCCCCGTGTCTGAACCCTCCCAGGCTCGTGGCACCCCAGCCCGGAGGATTCACCTTCCCACCCTGCACCCCACAAGGAGACATCCCTGGGACAGCCCCACCACCCCGGGAAGGACGAGAGCAGCACGTGGAGAAGGGGGCAGAGGCTTCACTTTGCAGACAGAAGCAAATCCCAAAGCAAATCCCACTTTTTTTATTGTGAGTGTCGCGTGGGAAAGTCACCTCGGTGCCGAGTGACAACGGATGGAGCACCCCCACAGCGGGGTGGCTGCCCCCGGGATGGGCACAGGGAGGAGGAGGAATGCCCGGGCATCCCAGGAGGCAACACGGGGAGCACAGGGACGGTGACATCGGTGACATCCCCTTCTCCCTGTCCTATCCCACTGGGAACCGGTGCTATGCCCAGTACACGGGCACGGTGCTGCAGAGGATGTTGATGGTGGTGCCCAGGATGGAGCGGTCGGCCAGGGGCACGGCGCTGTCCCCAACCTCCTCAGCCTGCAGGACACAGAACGGAGCAGGGGCTGCCACCCTCGGCAGCCACAGCAAGCCCCCAGCCCCACGTGTGTCCCCAGCTTCCCAGGACGCAGGGGCTGGGATGTGGATGAGCCCAGTGCGGCTCCATCCCCACCCCAGCTCCGTCCCCGCTCACCTGCCGGCGCTGGAAGGTGTCGGTGACAGCGTCCAGCCCCGGGAAGTTGTCCCTGGCCACGCGGGTGATGTAGCAGGCGCGGTGCCGCCAGGACCTGTAGCCCACCAGCAGCTGTTGGCAGACAGACCCCGGCTCGGCTCTGCACCACCCCGTGCCCGCCGTGCCCGTCCCCAGGCGCCCCCCGCACACCTTGCTGTAGTCGTACACCACTGTGGCCGAGGCGTTGAGCCCGTCCCGCACAGAGAACGTCCCGGTCCTTTCCTTCTTGCTCATGGAGAGGCGCTGGGGGGTCCCTTCGCCATCCAGCCCGTGGATGGTCATTCGCAGCACCTGCCGGGCGGAGCGGGGTCGGGGAACTCCCAACCCCATCCCTGCAAGGCCGGGGCCGTTCCCAAACCCGCCCCCGGAGCCCGCGGCCCCTCCCTGCCCTCACCGTCTCCGCGTGCGCCTCGGTGATGTGCAGCCCCAGGAGGAGGAAGGCGGCGATGACCACCACGAGGACCACCACCACCACCACGGCGATCAGGACGCACTTGAGCTGGTGGGGGACGCAGGGCAGGCGGGGGGACTCCGTGTACCTCTGGAGAGGGGAGCGCCCGGCTGAGCTGCCGGCGTGGGGCCGGGCACGGCGGTGGGTCGCCTCGGGACGGGTGGTGGGTGCTCCTTACCGGGGGTGCCTCCTCCATCAGCGCCTCCTTGGAGCTGTCGTCCATCTCGCCGGGTGCTGCTGTCCCTTTGCCAGCCGCGGCCGGGGGGATTTATATGGTCACGGATGGGTGGGGGGGAAGTTGTGGCCGCCCCGGCTGCCAAGGTGCCACTTGTGCTGTTTGAAGAGCCAGGGAGGGGACGTGAAACCTCCGAGGGCCCTTTCCCGGCACTTGTCCAGCAGCGGAGGGTGGGTGCCAAGGCAAACAGCGGGCAGCAGAGCGTGCCCGCCCTCCACACCCCGGCCCGGGCTCTGGCAGCGGCCCCAGCACCCTCGGCACGTCCCCGGGGGTGCTGCAGCCCTGGCTGTGCACGGGCAGCTGCGGGTGTCCCCCCCGGGGGGAGGGCGAGGAGCTGGCTGGGCTCATTGTTCCCATCGGCGCCGTGCCAGGGACAGGACAGATGGACAGCCGGGATGGGAGAGACGGGTGCCTGGGACGGGACGGGCGAGCGCCTGGGGCGGGGTGGATGGGTGCCCAGCGCGCCAGAGCGGGCAGGGAGCTGGCGCGGGCAGCGCTGCGGTGCCGAGCCGGGAGAGCCCCCGCGGTGCCACCCACCCCTGGCAGTGCCCCTCTGTCCCCCGCTCCTGTGCACCCCGAGGGCACCCAGTGGCCGCCCCCCCCTCTCCCCAGCGTGGAACCCCACGTTTGCTCGCTGGTGAGGACACGCGGCCACGCGCGCCCGGGGATGCTGGTGCTGCCACTCAGCCGCATCCCTCCCTCTCTCCCTCCCTCTCTCCCTCCTTCCCTCCCTCCTCCCCGCAGCACAGGAGCATGGTGTGCTGCAGAGCCGCGGGTCAGGCGCCGGCAGCCTCTGCTGCCACCATCGCTGCTCCTCCACACTGACGTCTCCGGGGGAAAAAGGAGAGGAAAAGGCTTTTCCACAGCTCCCGGGCACAGCAGGATTGGGAACAGCTCCCGAGATCAAACAGGGATAAGGCCGGGGCGTGATGGAGCTGCGGCGCGGGAGAGGGATGCTGAGGGACCGGCTCCCTGCTCTCCTCCTCCTCCTCCTCGCCGCGGCCTGGCTCTGGCTGCCGGCGGAGGGGCGGCGGCCCCCCCGGCCCCCTCCTTGCCCCCCCACCTGCTCCTGCACCCGAGACACGGCTTTTTGCGTGGATTCCAAGGCTGTGCCCAAGAACCTGCCCCCCGAGGTCATCTCGCTGTGAGTCCCCGGGATGGGGATGGGGATGGGATGGGGATGGGGATGGGGACAGGGAGCGGGTCATGTCCCAGCGGCTGCCGGCTGCCCTGGGGGGGGGCAGGGACAGCCCCTCTGTGCCACATCGGGGGGCAAACGAGGGCAGGGTGTGGTCTGGGCAGTACGGGGGGGATGTGGGGGAGTATCAGGCTGGAGACAGCCCGAGGCTGGTCCCGGTGTCCTGCGGTGGTGGCACACGCAGCCATCCATCAGTGACAGACAGAGCAGGGCTGCAGCCTGTCCACAGCGTGACCTTGGCGGCAGGAGCCCCGAGGGGACACGGCTGTGACCTTGGGGACCAGAGCCTCATGGCTGGGGGGGTCCTCACCGGGGTCCCTGGGGATACAGCGGTTCCCTGGAGCCTGGTATGGGTGTGTGTGGCAGAGGCGTGTGTGTGTGCATGTGTGTGCATGTGTGTGCATGTGTGTGCACATGCATGTGTGTGTTTACAGCCGTGTCTGTGCACATGGCCTTGGGCCAGGGGCTGCCGCAGGGCGTGGGCAGTGTGGGGTGGGTGCCAGCCCCCAGCGCCTCTGCCCCTCTGTGCCCCCCCTCAACAGGGTCCCTCTCCCCCTGCTGAGGGGGCTGTGGTGGCACTCAGCGGGTGAGTGGCACTCAGCACTGGTGCTGGGGTGGCAGTGCCACCCTGCTGCTGTCCCCTCTCCTGAAGCTCCGTCTCTCCGGCAGGACGATGGTGAACGCAGCCTTCACGGAGATCCGGGAGGCAGCCTTTGCCCACATCCCTTCCCTGCAGTTCCTGTACGTCCCCTGCTCCCACAGCCGGGCATCCCGGTGCCACGGCACCCACCCAGTGCTGACGCCTCCCCCCTCTCTCTTTGCAGCCTCCTCAACTCCAACAAGTTCTCACTGATCGGGGACAACGCCTTCGCCGGGCTCTCGCACCTGCAGTACCTGTGTGTGGGGCGGGGACGGGGACACGGGGACATGGGGGCACAGGGACAGGGACAGCCCTGGGGAGGGCACAGGGAGGGCCAGGGGATCCTCGGGGCGGCCGTGCCACCGTCTCCTCCTGCCACAGGTTCATCGAGAACAACGACATCCAGGCGCTCTCCAAGGGCACTTTCCGTGGGCTCAAGTCCCTGACACACCTGTGAGCACGTGGGGGTCCTGCAGGGGACATGGTGGGGGTGGCTTTGCCAGAGATGTGTCCCCATGACCCGTCTTGTCTCGCAGGTCCTTGGCCAACAACAACCTGCAGACGCTGCCCCGGGACCTCTTCAAGCCGCTGGACATCCTGAGTGACCTGTGAGGCTGCCACGGCACCGGGAACACTCGGGACACCGGGCTGGGGAGAGGGTGACATCCCGGGGCTTGGGAGGAGGACCCTGTGTGCTGGGGCCTGGCAGGGATCCCTGGGGCACCGGGCTGGGGAGAGGGTGACAGGGTGACATCCCGGTGGGTGCTGGGGGTGACACGGTGCTATCCTTGGCAGGGACCTCCGTGGCAACACGCTGGTCTGCGACTGCAAGATCAAGTGGCTGGTGGAGTGGCTGGAGAGAACCAACACCACGGTCCCTGCCATCTTCTGCAGCAGCCCCGGGCAGTTCGAGGGGCAGCGGATCCGGGACCTGGCGCTCGGTGACTTCCAGTGCATCACCACAGGCAAGGGATCACCGTCACCTGTCACCCCACTCCTGGGTGCCCGGACCCTCACTGCCACCTCTCCCCTCCCCAGATTTCGTGATGCACCAGGTCCTGCCCTTCCAGGCGGTGTCAGCTGAGCCCTTCACCTACGACAGCGACCTGTACGTGGCCCTGGCACAGCCCAGTGCCAGCAGCTGCTCCATCCTCAAGTGGGACTACGTGGAGCGCAAGCTCCGCGACTTCGACCGCATCCCTGGTGAGGCAGCGGGCGGGGGGGCTGTTGGGACCCTCATTTGGGGTGGCCCGGGGAGGGCAGAGCCCTGACGTGCCGCGGTCCCGCCGGCAGCTCACTCGGCTGTGCACTGCAAGCCCATCGTGGCGCAGGACCAGCTCTACGTGGTGGTGGCCCAGCTCTTCGGCGGCTCCTACATCTACCGCTGGGACACGGCCGTGGACAAGTTCATCAAGATCCAGGACATCGACAGCCAGAAGGTCCGCAAGCCCAACGACATCGAGGCCTTCCAGATCGAGGGGGACTGGTACTTCGTCATCGCCGACAGCTCCAAGGCGGGCTCCACCAGCCTCTACCGCCTCAACCAGAATGGCTTCTACTCCCAGCAAGCGCTGCACGCCTGGCACCGCGACACCGACGTGGAGTACGTGGAGAACGACGGCAAACCCCGGCTGATCATCTCCAGCAGCTCCCAGGCGCCCGTGATCTACCAGTGGAGCCGGGCGCAGAAGCAGTTCGTGGCGCAGGGGGAGGTGGGGGAGATGCTGGACGTGCAGATGGTGAAGCACTTCAGGTCCAAGCGGGACCAGTTCCTCTGCCTCAGCCGCTACATCGGCGACTCCAAGGTGGTGCGCTGGGAAGGGCAGCGCTTCGTGGAGGTGCAGACGCTGCCGTCCCGCGGCTCCATGGTGATGCAGCCCTTCGCCGTGGGGCAGTGGCAGTACCTGGCGCTGGGCAGCGACTTCTCCTTCACCCACGTGTACCTGTGGGAGGAGGAGAAGCAGAAGTTCGCCAAGTTCCAGGAGCTGTCGGTGCAGGCGCCGCGGGCGTTCCGCTACGTGCCGGCCTCCGACGTGCAGCTCCTGCTGGCCCCCAGCTTCAAGGCCAACACGCTGGTGTACCGGCACGAGGTGGTGAACCTCAGCCTCTAGCCGGGGGTGGGACCCCCCCCAGAGGGACGCCACGTCCTGCCCGAGGACATGCATGTGCCCGCCGTGCCCCACTCCACGGTCACAGCCCGCTCCCAGCCCCAATCCCGGCCCCTCCGGTGTCACCCACCCCCAGGACAGCCCCCAGACCCACAGTGCCTCAGTTTCCCCCCTCCCCTCAGTGCTCCCGGTTTCTCCGTGTGCAGCCATCCCGTGGGATGCAGGGAAGGAGGGTGGGTGGCACAGCCCTCGCACCCCCGGGGGGCTAAGGGGGCTGAGGGGTCTCTGCCCGCTCGGGTGATGGGCTGAGGGGGGCACAGAGTGGGGGGATTTGTACGGGAAGGGTAGGGAGCTCCCGGGAATTTGGGGTGTTCCCAGGCTGACGAGGTGCTCCGGAGTGGATGGGATGGCTGAGGTGCGTGGGGTGGGATTGGGATGCCATGAGGACAACGGGATGCTCTGAGGTGGATGAAGGTGGGATGCCGAGGATGACACGGTGCTCCGAGGCCAGGAGGAGGGCCAGGAGGATGCTCCGAGGTGGACTCTGATGGGATGCCCTGAGGACAATGGGATGGGATGCCCTGAGGACAATGGGATGGGATGCCCTGAGGACAATGGGATGCTCTAAGCCACTGAGATGCTCCAAGGAGGATGGGATGCTCCAAGCTGGATGCAGATGGGATGCCCGGAGGACAATGGGATGCTCCAAGCCAGCAGGATGCTCTGAGGTGGATGCCTATGGGATGTCCCGAGGCAGCAGCAGGGCTGCCTCCCATCCCCCTCCGTGCACATCCAGCAGCTCCCTGTGCCCATGGCCCCGCTGCCAGGCGGGTACCCGAGGTGTCTGTGCCCACCAAAACACCCCCCAATAAACACACTGTGACCCCCAGCCCTGCCTGTGTCTGCCAACAGCTTCCATGTGTCCTCCCAGCCACTCCTGCTCCTTCCAGCCCTGCCCCACCCAGCATCCCACAGCTCCAGGAAGGGCGAATCCCTCATTTTTGGGGTGCTCCAGGCCCCTCACGTGGCTTGCCTGGTGGTTTTTTTTCCAGCAGAAACCTTGGCCCGCGGTGGGGGTGGGAAGCAGGAGGTGTTTCCCCAGGGGAGGGGAGTCTCCACCGAACTGGTTTTCCAGGGGAGCTTTTCCCTGTCTCCCAGGGGTGTAAATTTGCATGTGAAAAGCCACCAATTAGGCTCACAAATAAAGATCCACTCGGGCCAACGAGGCCCCCCCCGGGGCACGGATGGATTTGGGAAGCAGGATTGGATCTGGGTGGCTGCAGAGCCCGAACCTGGCGGCTCCCGGGGCACTTCCACACTTCCCTGCCTCAGTTTCCCTCCAGGGAAAAGGCGGATTTTAAAGCCCAGGGAGCACTGCAGGGGGGTTCTGGCACCTCGGCGCTGTCCCTGACCGGGAGGGGGGATTTGGGAAGCCCCGGAACACTCCGAGAGCTGCAGAGCCAAGGGGAAGGTGGCCCAGAGAGGAGATGCCAGCAGGTTCTGTTTTCCCTGGAGCATCTTACAGGGCTCTGCAGAGCCCTGGCCCTGGTTCAGCAGCACACCAGAGAGAAAGGAAAAGAGAAAAGAAATCCTCGTCACCACTCCAAGGGGCTTTGTCCCCTTTCTCTACCTGCTTCCAGCATCACAAAAAGCATCACACCCCCTCCAAACCCCAAAAGAATTCCTCAGCAATCCACAAAGGGGCTTTACCTCCCTCCTTCTCTACCTGTTTACTGCTTAAAAAACTTAATTTTCATAATATTTTTAAAAATATACCTTTAATATTATTAATTTGATTAATAGATTAATATTTAATATTTAAAAGCGATGTTTGGATATTTTTATACGAGGGAATGTTTAATACATATTTTATATAATATGTTGTATATTAATACATTATGTTTACTATATTAGGAATAATGTATTATTGTATATAAAAAAGAAATATATAATATATGAATTTCAAATATAATAGGAATACATAATATTTTAATTAAATATATTTTGATAAATATAAAGATATTGATATTTTATATAAAATATTATTTATTAACATAGAAACATAGAATTAAAATATTATATATTAATATAGAAATTCTTTATAGATAAAATTATAATAAGTAAATTAAAAGTAAAGGTAATAAAAATAAAACCCATATAATAAAAAGTAATATACATATGAATTATTATATAAACTTAAAACATTATATATTAAAAATACGTTTTAACATGGATATATTGTATATCGTACATTAATATTTCACGTATTAGAGGAGTTTTTAAATATAAAAATACGATCTATCAAAGCTCCGGGAACCACAGCGACATTTTTAAGAATCGCTGTTGCCCTTTTAAGACGCGTTGCCCTTTTAAGACGCGTTGCCCTTTTAACAGCGTTGCCCCTTTAAGAGCGGGAGGTGGGGCCCGCACGGCGGCTGCGCGGGTCGGTGCCTCCAACTTTCAACTTTTGGGATTCGTTTCCTCGGGAGGGGTTTTGGGGGGGGCTTTTGGGGGGCCCCCAGGGCGGGCACAGCTCCCACCCTCCCTCCCGGCACCGCCCGAGGCTCCGGCCCCGCCCGCACCATGGTGTCCTGGATCCTCAGCCGGGTGATCGAGTGAGTGGGGTCCGGGGGGGTGTGATGGGGAGGGGCGCGGGGTGGGGGAGCCCCCGCTCCGCTGTCCCCCCGCCGGGTGTTCGGTTAACGGGAGGTCCCCGTGCCGGTCCCGCAGCGGGGACTTAACGGAGCGGCCCCAGGCGGGGTTTGGGGGGGGGGCGGCCCCAAATCGCTTCTCTGGGGGTAACCAGCCCCCTACCGCCACCCCCCACCCCTGAAAATGCGTCCCTGAGCTGCTGCCGACCCTTCCTGCCCGTCCCGGGGGGCGAGCTCGGCCTGGGGTCCCCTGCATCAATAATTGGGAGAGTCCCCTGTATTGCCCCGGAGGGGTCCCTGCATCGCCCTGGAGGAGGGGGGCGTGCCCAGAGGGTCCCCACATCGCCTTGGAGGGGGTTCTTGCTCGGAGGGGGTCACCTGCATTGCCTGGGAGGGGTCCCTGCATCAACTGGGGGGGGGTCCCTGCATAGAGTCCCTGCATCATCTAAAGGGGTCCCTGCTAAGGGTCCTCACATCGCCTGGAGGGGGTCCCTGCTCGTAGGGTCTCCACATCACCCAGGAGGGTCCCTGCATCAACTGGGGGGGCCCTGCATCACCAGGAGGGTCCCCCCCCCAGCCCTGTTCACTCCCCTGTCTCCCCCGCCGTGGCCAGCTGGGCTGGGTGCCCAGTGGCCCCCCGTGCCGGGGGAGCCCCCCGTGGGGCAGCAGGGAGCCGTGGGTGCCCCCAGCTCCCCCTCCCCAGGTACAGGAGGGTGTCGGGGTGCCCGGCTGTGCCCGGCACACGAGGTGGGTGTTTTGGGGGTGGCACCCCCGGGATGGGGGTTGGCACCGGCGGGGACTGAGCCCGTGCCCTGCCACCTCCCCCTGCCACCGCCCCGACAGGTCCAGCCAGTCCCCGTGGGCGTGGGAGTGACTCGGTGCTCATGGCCGGCTCCCCACGGCGGCTCCCGAGTGGCTCCGACCCTCTTCCCGACTCTCTTCCCGACCCTTTTCCCGGCGGCTCCGGGGTGGGGGCGGTGCTGGGGGCTGTCAAAGCCCGGCTTTGGCTTTGGGGCCGCCGGCTCTGCTGGTCCCTGTTCCTGCTGCTCTACGCGGGCTGGCCGGGCTGCCTCACCCCCCCTCTGCGTTACAGGCTGGTTTTTGGGATGCTCTACCCGGCCTACGCGTCCTACAAGGCTGTGAAGGCCAAAAACATCCGGGAATACGTGAGTAGTCCCTTACCTGGGCTCCAGCCCTGCTTCCCGGGCTCCAGTCCCTGCCTTTCCCTGGCTCCAGTCCCCACTGATGGGCTCCAGCCCCTCCTTTCCCTGGGCCCTTCCTGAGCTCCAGCCCCCCTCTTTCTCTGGACTCCAGTTCCCCTTTCCCAGGCTCCAATCCCCCTTTTCCAGTTTCCAATCCCTCTTTCCCAGGCTCCAGTCCCCCTTTCCCAGTCTCCAGTCCCCTTTCCCAGTCTCCAGTCCCCTTTTCCCAGTCTTCAGTCCTTTCCTGGGCTCTAGCCCCCACTAATGGCTTCCAGTCCCCCTTTGCCAGTCTCCAGTCCCCCTTTCCCAGTCTCCAGTCCCCCTTTGCCAGTCTCCAGTCCCCCTTTGCCAGTCTCCAGCCCCCTTTTCCCAAGCTCCAGCCCCCACTGACGTGCTCCCTGCTCCCACAGGTCCGCTGGATGATGTACTGGATTGTCTTTGCACTCTTCATGGCCACGGAGACCTTCACTGACCTCCTCATCTCCTGGTGAGCTGGGGAGGGGCCCCGAGGGGTGCAAGGAAGGGCCCCCCCTCCCCGTCCCTGGGTGGATCCGACGTGGGGTCTCCAGGGCTGGCGTTTGGGGGGAGCAGGACGTGCCCACAGTGTCCCCCTGTGCCCCAGGTTCCCGTTCTACTACGAGGTGAAGATGGCCTTTGTGCTCTGGCTGCTGTCCCCGTACACACGGGGGGCCAGCCTGCTCTACCGCCGCTTCGTGCACCCCACGCTGGCCCGCAAGGAGAAGGTGAGGGCTCCTGGCATTTTGGGGGGGTCCCCTGTGCCCATCCTGGGCAGGGTCAGCCCCCTGAGCTGGGCTGGCAGTGCCCCAGCGAGGTGGCAATGCCCTGGGAGGTTGTGATGCCCTGGGAGGTGACAATGCCCTGGGAGGTGACAATACCCCAGGACATGACGATGCCCTGGGAGGTGACAATGCCCCAAGCCGTGATGATGCCCAGGGACACGATGAGGCCAAGGAACATGGCAGTGCTCCAGGACCTGACAGTGCCCAGGGACATGGTGATGCCCTGGGAGGTGGCAATGCCTGGGGACATGGTGATGTTCTGGGAAAGTGGCACTGGCCTGGAAGGTGACAATGCCCAGGAATGTGATGATGCCTTGGGAAGTGACAATGCCCCGGAAGGTGGCAATGCCCCAGGGACACAGCATTGCCCAGGGAGGTGACAATACTCAGGGATATGGCGATGCCCCAAGAGGTGATGATGCCCAGGGAGGTGGTGATGTCCCTGAGAGGTGACAATACTAGGAATCTGGTAGTGTCCTGGGAGGTGGCAATGCCCAGGGACACGGGGATCACACAGGGAGGTGACAATGCCCCAGGAGGTGGCGATGCCCCATAGGGACACGGTGATGCCCTGGGAGGTGGTAATGCCCCAGGAACATGGTGATGTCTTGGGAGGTGGCAATGCCCCAGGACACGATGATGCCGAGGGACTTGGCATTACCCAGGGAGGTGACAATGCCTGGGCACACGGTGGTGCCCTGGGACACGGTGGTGCCCTGGAACGTGGCAATGCCCCGGGATCTGACAATGCCCCGGGACGTGACCCTGTGCACCCCCAGCACCACCACGATTGTCTCGGCAGGACATCGACACCTTCCTGGTCCGGACCCGGGAACGTGGCTACGAGACGATGCTGCACTTCGGCAAGAGGGGCCTCAACCTGGCGGCCACCGCCGCCGTCCAGGCGGCCACCAAGGTACCGGCACCGGGCAGGACCCTCCGGGGAGGGGGCTGTGGTGCAGATGGAGGGGTTTTCGCCGTGTGGCTCACGCCCTGCCCTCTGTGCCCCCCCAAACCCAGAGCCAGGGCGCCCTGGCCGGGCGGCTGCGCAGTTTCAGCATGCAGGACCTGCGCTGCATCCCCGACCGGGGCCCCGCGCCCTTCCCGGACCCCCTGTACCTGGAGGAGCAGGACGGCCGCCAGCTGGGTGAGCTGGGGCAGGGGAGGCTCGGGGCAATGTGGGGGGTGGCTCAACAAAGCCCCCGGGGGCTGTGCCGTGCCAGCCAGCAGCTGTGGTGTCCCCTTTGTCCCCGCTGTGCCCAGGCTGCGGCGCGGCTCCGCCCGCCCGGCGCTACGAGAGCGACACGGAGGATGATGATGATGAGGAGGAGCTGTGGTCGGACTCGGGGGTGACCCCACAGCCTTCCCCACGCCGGGATCCCAAGCCCCTGTCCCGCAGCCAGAGCCTGCGCTCCCTGAGGAAGACCCCGGCAAAAGAGGTACCGTGGGAGGGGGACACGCCGTGGTTGGGGTCGGGGGTTGGGGCCAGGGGGGTCCTGACCCCATCTCTGCCCTTGCCCAGGGCTCTTCCCGGCTCCTGCGCAGCCGGATCAGGAGGAAAACGGCCCCCTCGGAGCAGGACAGCTAAAAATCCCGGGAAACCTCTACCAAAGATCCTGGGAAACCCCTGCCAGGAGCCTTTACACCAGTTTGCTGCTGTGGGGTCAGGAGACCCCATTCCTGCATTCCCTGGGGGGGGAGGGTCCTGTATCCTTGAGGGGGGGGGTTTCCTGCATCCTTGGAGTGGGGGCTTCCCCTGCCTGACACTGTAAATGCCTTCTGTGACCTCTGTGGTGCCTCGGGGAGGGGGCACCACCTCGCTGTCCCCCCACTCTGCTGCTCCCAGTGCCCCCCTCCCAGACCCCCCCAGCTCGGCGCCGGCGCCTCCCCCCCCATGGGGTCTGACCCCCTCCTCCTTTTCTGCCACCCCATAAACACTACACACGCTCTGGGGTCCCCCCCCTCCTGCCACAGTGCCTTGTTCCCCACATTCCCTCTCTCCCAGCAGCCAGGGATGGGATGGGATGGGATGGGATGTGCCTTGTCCCCCCGAAGCCAAAGACTTTTGGGCTCCCCCCCTACCCCAGACACAGACTGACACCCCCACACTTGAACCTGGTGGGGTGGGGGCTGGTGCCTCACTGTGGCCCTGCTGGGCACCTCATTCCCAGGCTTTTAACATTCCCCTCTCCCCCCCAAAATAGGGGGTTTTGTACATGGAAAAAAAAAAATAAATAAATGCTGTGTCAGATTTTTGGAGCCAGGAATTGTCCTCTCCCCAGGGGGGTGCAGTGCCTGGTGGGACAGAGCAGCACTGGGGGTGCAGGGGTGATTTTTTTTCCCCTTTTGGAGGAAGCTGTATCCTCTGGGATCCATCCAAGATTCCTCCTGGGGTTTTACCCCTCTGCTTTAGGCACGTGGGATCCCCGTAGCAGCCCCAGACTCTTCCAGGGAAGCTTCCTGAGACTGTTTTTCCTTTGGAGGATTGATCCTCCAGGATCAGTCCGAGATTCCTTCCAGGGCATCTCCCAAGGTCTTTTCACCCACGTCTCAGGTTCCAGGATCCTGGGCAGCATCCTCAGACTCCTCCAAGGAAGCTGCCCAAGATGATTTTCTGTCTTTTGGAGGAGGCTGTATCCTTTGGGATCCACCCAAGGTTCCTTCCAGGACACCTCCCAGGGTCTTTTCACCCATATTTCATCTTCCAGGGTCCCAGCTGGCAGCCCCAGACTCCTCCAGGGAAGCTTCCTGAGATGATTTTTCTCTCTTGGAGGACGATTTATCCTCCGGGATTCACCCGGAGTCTTTTTCCTCCCACTTTAGGACCCCGAGACCCCCAGGTCACATCCCCAAACTTCCCAGGAAGCCGGGGGTGGGTGCTGGGCTGCCGGGATCCTGCAGTAGCCGCGTCCCCCACGGCGTGGCAGCAGCAGCCCTGACCCTGCCGCGTGTCCCCATGTCCCCAGCCTGACATCCATCCCTCCGGGATTGTCCCCACGGCCTTGCCCACCCCTCCTCCACCTCCCTGCCGGCGCTCCCACATCCCACCCGGGGGGTCCCAACCCCTTCCCGGGGGGGGGGGTTTCCCTGCTTGGGTGGGCACGAGTGGGTCGGGCAGGGTGGCACAAGGTGACTCGCGTGGCCTCCCCTGCCCCCGGGCGCCCGCCTGTCCCCCGGTGCCCCGTCCCTGGCACCAATCCCCTCGCTCCCAATCCCTCCTGCCCTCACCCCTCGGGTCAGCCTGTATTTTTAGCCCTTGGCTGCTTTCAGGGGGGTCTTCCCAGGGCAGGGAGAGCGTCTGTCCCGGGCTGGAGCCTCTCCAGGGCGGGCTCCGAGGGGCGTCCCGGGGCAGGCAGGGGTGTTGGAGCAGCTTAGGTGGAGGTGGCTGGATTAGCCCCGTAAAACTGCCCGGGAGACGATTACTTAAAGCAGCGGAGAAGGAAGGCTGGGTGGGGACAGCAAGGGCCAGGGGGCTGCCTGTAATCCCCCTAAAGCCGCTTAGGGAGCGCGGTTCCTCCAAGGATACAGCCCAGGGAGGCTGCTGGGGCGACCTGGGGGTCAAGGGGTGGTGGTGGGGGTGTCTCCCAGCTTGGGGGACCCCAGGGTGGGCAGTGAGGGGGTGGCAGCGGCGTTGGAGCCCCAGCATTCCATCCCTGGGGTGGGACCGGTGATTCCCAGCTCGGGGAAACTGAGGCATGACACCCTCCCCTTCCCCACCTCCCAAGGTGTGTTCCTGGGAAGGGAACCGGGAGTTTTGGCCGCCCTGCTTTGGCAGGTCCGTGTGTTCCCCGGGGGCTGGAACACAAGGAGGGGACGGGAGGCGGGCGGGGCCGAGGCAGCCCCCGCGGGTGCCAGCGCTGATCCCAGCTGTGTCAGCGCACGGGCCTGTGCCAGGCTGCAGTCAGCAGAGCCCTAATCCCCTCCCGGCTCGCCTGGCACCGCCCCAGCACAGCAGTTTAAGCGCCTGACCTGAGCTCGCCCGCTGCCACAGTCCCCTCCGGGGAGGGGGTGCCAGGCTGAGCCCCGGCTGGCACCGCTGTGGGGACCCCCCACCCCGTCCCACCCCGTTCGTGCCCACTGGGGAGGGGTGAAGTGGGGCTGGGGTGTTGCAGGAGGTCACATAATCCAGGGGTGCTCCTGGGCTGCATCCCCAGCAGGTTCAGGGAGGGGATTCTCCCCCTCTGCTCTGCTCTGGTGAGACCCCGCCTGCAGCTCGGGGGGTCTCCAACATCACAAGGACGTGGAGCTGTTGGAGCGAGTTCAGAGGAGGCCACAGAGATGCTCCAAGGGCTGGAGCCCCTCTGCTCTGGAGCCAGGCTGGGAGAGCTGGGGGGGTTCACGTGGAGAAGAGAAGGCTCCAGGGAGACCTGAGAGCCCCTTGCAGGGCCTAAAGGGGCTCCAGGAGAGCTGGAGAGGGACAAGGGAGAGTGCCAGGACGAGGGTGAATGGCTCCCTGCCTGCATCCCTGGGAGCTGGCAGGGACCGGGTGACCCGAGGCTGCTCCCTCTCCCAGCTGACAGGGGCACGGCTGGTGCTCCAGGGAACCGTGATGCCAACCCCGGGACCGGCGCTGCCCGTTCCCGGAGGGCAGCAGCCTCATGATCCAGTGCCTTGGCACTGCCAAAGGTCAGTGCCCGGGGGTGCCATGGCCGGGCACTGCGGGGGTGTCACCTTGGCCCTGCTCCCTCCCCCGGCGCTGCTGGGTCAGGTTAAGTGGGTTCATTACTCATTAATGGGATTTACCCTCCAGACCTCCCCTGGGAGCCGCTGGGTGCTTGGGGTGCCACCCCCAGAGCCCCCCTGCACCCACCCCTCAGCATCCTCCTCACCCCCCCCTGCTGCTGATGGGGCTGGGAGCCCACTGAGCCCCCCAAACCCCACAGTGGTGGCACTGAGTGACCCCTCCACGCCCCTGCAGCCCCCCCCTCTCCCTGCCCCATTCCCAGCTCGTTTTACCCCACTGCAGCCAACCGGGGGGGGCTGCTGCCCCTCTGGGGAGGGATGTGTGGGATGCCGATGCCATCCCTGGGGTTACCCTCATCGCCCTTAAACCAGCTGTTGGGGGGTCCCCGGCGGAGCAGCACCCTCCCGCAGGCTGGGAGAGGGTCTGGACCCCCCGATGCTCGCCGAGGTCCCCCCTGAGCCGTGTCCCCCCCCTCTCAGTGCCCGCTGCCTGAGTCAGCTGTTCCGGGCGGGAGCCATGTGAGGCCGCGCACACATGGCTCCCCGCGCGGCACCGCGCTGTATTTTTAGCAGACGGTATCAAAAGCATAATTATGTCTGTTGTTTAAACGCAGCCTCTTTTCTGGCAGCCCCGGGAGCTCTCAGCTGCCTCCCGCCGCCGCCGCAGAGGGCAGGGAGGCGGGATGTGGAGCTGCAGGCAGCGGGATGCCCGCGGGCGGGGGGGGGGGGGCTCGGGGGGGGGGGGATGGCGCTGAGACCCTCCCTCTCCCCGCCGCTGCCGGGCAGGTAAGACCTTCCTCCCTCATTATGGGGAGGGGGGGGTCAGCCGGCACCTCTTGCACCCCCACATCGTGTCCTCAAGCGCGCACATGCCCCCAGGCTGCCGGCGAACCGCTGGTGAGGGTGAGGAGGAGGATGGCGAGGAAGAGGATGGCGGGGTGGGGAGCGCGGCGGTGGCAGGAGGGGTCGGGGAAAGGGCGTTCGAGGTGACGGGAGTGTGGGAGGACACGGCTGAAGGAAGGCTGCTGCATCCCCTCTCTCCTCCCCGCAGCCGCCTGTCCCCCCGGGGACCCGTCTGTCCCCAGCCAGCCCGCGCTGGCACCGAGCGAGGTTCCGGCTCCGTGTCCCTGCCCTGCCGTGACACCGGAGGCTTAGGGCAGGGGGGGCTTGGGGACCACAATCCCCCAAGCTCGGGGGGGGCCGGGCAGCACGCTCAGAATGTGCTGGGGACCCCTCTCTGGGCACCGAGGGGAAACTGAGGCACAGCAGCCCAGGGCACCAAGAGAAACTGGGGCACGGCATCACCGGGCACTGAGGGAAACTGAGGCACGGAATCACCAGGCACTGAAGGAAACTGAGGCACAGCATCACTGGGAACCAGGGAAAACTGAGGCACAGCATTCCAGGCTCTGACGGAAACTGAGGCACAGCATCACTAGGAAACAGGGAAAATTGAGGTCCAGCACCCAGGGCACTGAGGGAAACTGAGGCATGGAATCACTAGGAATCAGGGAAAACTGAGATACAGGATCACAGGAACCAGGGAAAACTGAGGCACAGCAGCCCAGGGCACCAAGAGAAACTGGGGCACAGCATCACTGGGCACTGAGGGAAACTGAGGCACAGAATCACCAGGAACCAGGGAAAACTGAGGCACAGCATCCCAGGCTCTGAGGGAAACTGAGGCATGGAATCACCAGGAACCAGGGAAAACTGAGGCACAGAATCACTGGGAACCAGGGAAAACTGAGGCCCAGCATCCCAGGGCACCGAGGGAAACCGAGTTCCAGCCTTGCCAGCCTGCCCAGCACTCCTGGCTCTCCTTTCCCCGCCCCAGGAGCGGTGCCACGCCGTCACCTGCCTGTCACCGGCGCCGGGGCCACCCGAGGGGCCTGTGCTGAGGGCAGGAGCCCCCGGGTGCCGCCAGGTACGTGCTGCCAGGAGCGCGGGCAGCTGCCAGCCCTGCCTGTGCCGCACGCAGGTGGCAGCGGGCTGCCCGTGTCCCTGGCTGCCGTCCTAAGCCCTTGGCCCCGGGGTGAGCTTTTAATTACATCAAGGTATTTGAAGCTGGTTCCTGGCGCTGGGTAAACAGGAGTCCCGGGCACGTGGGGGGGGTGGTGGTGAGGGGGGAGGCGAGGGGGTGGCACAGGACGGGCACTGTGCCCCCGCAGCGGGGCTTGCCGGGACGGCTCGTCCCGCCTGTCCTCCCCCGGGGGTGGGAAGGAAGGGATGCGGGCAAGGCAGAATCCAGCAGCATCCGCCGCCGCCGCCGGGTCCTGCGTCCCCCCCGGCGCCCCCGCGCTGGCACACGGGCATGGGGGGCACCGGCAAAGGTGGGTGGCTGCGGCGTCATCCCCGCGGGTCCCCTCTGACCGGGAGGAGCTGCTCCATCTCCTCGCTGCATCCCAACCTTCAGCCGCGGGGGAAGGGGTGACCCGGGATGGGGAGGGCGGGGGGTGCCGGGGTGCAGCCCCCCGGCCCGCGGTGGGGGGGAGCGGCTCGTCTGTGCCCAGCAGCGAAGCGAGCGGGATTAGCGATGCTTACTCACCTCCCTGGGGAAAAGCGGGAGATTAGGGGCGGGAGACGCGTCCGACCCCGCGGCGGCGGGGCCGTGCGGGGCCGGTGAGGCTGATCCGGGACCGGGACCGGGGAGGCTGCCCAGGCCCCGCCGTACCGGCAGCCAGGGCTGGAGGGGAGCGCGGGCTGCCAGAGCAGTTGGGCTGTGGCCCTAATTCCCAGAAAGCTGCTCGTGTGGGAGTGAGTGTCCTCCCGTGCCCTCCGCTCCGCCGCAGCCTCCAGACTCCTGAAGGTTTGACGTGTTTTTTTTTTTTCTTCCTTTTTTTTTTTTCTTTTTTTTTTTTTTTTTTTTCTTTTTTTTTTTTTTTGTTTTTTCTTTTTTTTTTTTTTTTTTTTTAATTTAAGCGCCGGGTGCAGATTAACAAAAGCTCTCGCGGCCATCGCGTCCGGTGGCGCTGGGCACGGGGGGGGGGAAACGGGGCTGCTTCCTCTGCCTGCGCCCTCAGCTTCCTCACCTGCGCCGCGGTGGAGGCAGGTAGGTGCGTGCCGGGCTCAGTGCCGGGGCTGGGAGGAGGAGGAGGAGGAGGAGGAAGGAGGAGGAGGAAGAGGAGGAGGAGGAAGGGCTGGGGCTCTGTGTGTTCGGAGTGAACTCCGGGCAAGCCGGAGAAAGGGTCCATTTTGCCTGAGGAAAAAGCTGGATTTCGGGTTCTTCCCCAGCCAGAGGTCTCTGCGGGTCTGGGGGTTCAGAGCCCTTCCCCAGGGGGCCCGGAGGAACTCTGGCCTAGGCAGGCACTGTGGGCACAGGGGTAGGGCTGGCAGGATCCCGGGCTGCTGGAGCATCAGCAGAGAGGGGCTGTTGGGTGCTGGGACCCCCATCCATCCCCTTCCCCAGCGCTGGGGCTTCCCGGGAACCCACTGCCTCACACGGCCACGCATCCCCCCTCATAGTCCCGAGGGGACAGCGTGGGGACAGTGTCCCTCCGTCCCACATCCTCCCAGTGTCTCCCCCGTGCTCCAGCCCGGAGCAGGGCAGGGGTACCAAGGGTTCTAATTCGGGTGTTTCCGGCCTCCCGCAGCCAGCGCTTGGCTCAGGGGTGCTGACATCCCTCTGATTTAAGGGAAAACCCAGGGATTTTGGAACTCTGTGCCAAGCCACCATGGCAGAACCTCCCCGGTGTGGGGATGGGGGGGTGGGTTGTCTCCCAGCAAAGCCTGAGCTGGCAAAACTCAAGCCCAGCCTGGACCTCCCCAGATCGCCCCGGGGGACCCTCTGTGGGCCGTGCTGGGACGGGCAGGGAGTGCAGGGACCAGCAAGAGGCTGTGGGTGTGGGAGGCAGGCAGAGATCTTGCTCCTGGGATGGGGAGGCTGTGGCTGAGCCCCAACAGAGCTGCCCACAGCGTGGCTACCCCGTGGGGGCTGCACTGGCCCCCAGGAGGCTTCACCAGGGCCTTGGGCTCCCTGGCACGCTGAGGGCAGTGAGGTGTGGGGAGGGGACAGATCCTGGGGATGCTGCCCCAGTGCATGGTGGGAAATTCCCTGCTGTCCCTCCAGCATCCCCCCCTCCCCCCTGGCTCCCTGCTCCTTGCCCCTTGGGGCTCCCCAGTTTTGGGGTGGTGTGTCCAGTCCTCTCCCCACCTGGTCCTTCCCTCACAACATTCCCAACATCCATAGCCCCCCCGAGACCCGCTCGGCCACACCGGGGTGCTGCAGACCCCTCCCGGAGCCCCTCCCGGCTGCCAGCTCCCCCCTCCCAGCCCTTCCGCATCCATCATTCCCGAGGAGCGCAGGGAGGGAATGGGAAGAGTTTGTCTTTCAGCACCTTCTCATCGCAGGCAGGCGCGGGCTCTCCCTCGCCCCGAGCCCTGTCTGGGTCCCCTCCCTGTTCCCTGGCACCCAGTGGGTGCAGTGAGCAGCACCCCCAAACCCTCCCCTCCACGGCAAGCGGGGCTCCGGGGGTGCTGCTGTGGGTTGACCCACGCTGGTGGTGGGATGGGGCCACCCAAACGCCCGCTGGCACGGCCAAATGCCCCCGGTGGTGGCCAGTCCCTCAAGCCACGTCCAGCAAGGGTTAACCCCGGCTCCCAGCGGGGCCGGACTGCAAGGAAGCTGCTGCTGAGACAGGAGGCCGCCTGTGCTCTGCTGTTCGTCACCCTGCCGGGCTCCCGTGGGCCCTGGCCTGCCCTCACCCCCCTCCCCTGCGCCCCCAGCCCCCCGTGCTGAGCCGTGCCCGGCCATTCCAGGGGAGCCGTGAGCAGGGATGCAGTTTATGTAAGGAGTGCGTGTCCCCGGGACACACACACGTTATATAAACCTGCACGGCACTGCTGCCATCAGCACCACATCAGCGGGAGCCCAGGAACGGGGGGTCCACCCGGGGGAACCCCCTGGACCTGCTCCCCCCTCTACAGGGCCAGAGAGTCGCTTGGAAGGAGTGGGCCGTGGGAGCTGGTGGGTTTGGGGTCGGGGTGTCTCAGTGCTGAGGGGTCTCAGTGCTGGGAATGGTGCAGAGAGCACCCACAGGGCACTGGTTTTTGCCAGGGCATGGCTGGGATGGGCGTGATCCTGGTGGGCAGCAGGGATAGGTGTGATCCTGGTGGGCTGCAGGGATAGGTGTGATCCTGGTGGGCTGCAGGGATAGGTGTGATCCTGGTGGGCTGCAGGGCATGGCTGGGATGGGAGTGATCCTGGTGGGCTGCAGAGTAGGGGGTAAGTGGCCCCCTGGGTACTCTCTTCCCATCCCTCAGCAGGATGGCACCACAGGGATGCTGCCACAGCATCCTGGTGCTCCACAAAGCCCCTCTGCACCCCTTGGAGCACATCCTGCTCTTCCCACCTGGGGGTCTGCAGGGAGGCAGAGGAGCTCTGCCTTCATCCCAGGCAGCCGGAGCAGGGATGGACAAGGCTCTGGATGAAGGTGGCAGCACGGCTTGAGGCCAGATCTCTGCTATTTGGGCAAGAACAAAGGGGTTGGGGGTCCCAGGGGCTCACATCCCATGGGGTGGCCACATGCTCCATGCCAGGCGCGCCACCACCAGCCCCCCCCCAGCACCAGGGCAGGGGGAGTTTGGCCCATCCCGGTGTTTCTCCCATTCCAGTTCGGCCCGGAGCGGGGCGGCTGGAGCCTTTCAGCGGTGACGGGGCGGAACCGCCGAACAAAGGGCGCTTTCTTCACCCGCACGGGGCAGAGCACACCTGCCCTGCCTTGGCACCGCCGCCGGTGCCCCCGGGGCTGGGCGGCACCGCCGGCACCACGCCGATTCCCGGTTCCCGGGCGTCAGCAGCCCCAGCATCCCTCCCTCCCGCCCGCCCAGTCGCTGCCGGAGCCGGCGGAGGCTGCGGATCGCGGGGAGCGGAGCCACTGCCTCGTCCTGCTGTCATGCTCAGCGCTGCCCAGAGCTGAGGGGAAGGTCCCACTCGTGCTGCTCCCTGGATACCCCTCTCCCTGAATCCCAGCCCAGCGAGACCCCCAGCTCGTAGGACAATAGGCAGGAGGAGCACGGAGCCCCCCAAGCCAATGGATCAAAAACTCCAGCTCCAGCATTCGGAGAAGAACATCCCCAGGGCTGCCCAGGCGGCTTTCTGCCTCCTCCAGATCCCGGAGCCAGACCCCTTCAGCCTGTGGGTTTAGGTGCTCCCACCCTCCCGGCCTTGCCTCTCTGGGATTTGGTGTCATCGGCAGAGACACCCGCTCGTCCTCGGCCGTGGGGTCCCTGATGGACCCTCCAGGTAGCTGTGGGGTGGAGGGGATGCTCGACGGGCTCCTTGTGCTCCTGATGGGATGAAGGACAGGGGACAATGTCACCCTGGGGACCCTGGGGGAGCTGGGAGGACCCCAGGGGTGACCTGTGGTGGGGCAGCCTTGGGACACCAGGGGCAAGGCTGGGAGCAGAGTCCTGGAGTGGGGCTGGATGGGAGAGCCTGGCTGGGTCCTGCCCCTTGGAGGGGCAGGGTGGGTGTCCCCAGGGTGTCCCTGTGGCCCAGGGTGCCCCGGCTCGGACAGGGTGCTCCAGGATGCTTCTCCAGCAGTGTGGGAATGGGGACTTTGCCCTCCCTTGGCAGAGGATGTG
Organism: Pipra filicauda; assembly: GCF_003945595.2. NCBI lineage: Eukaryota > Metazoa > Chordata > Aves > Passeriformes > Pipridae > Pipra > Pipra filicauda. The sequence continues at coordinate 337,692 of NW_024104786.1, read as the reverse complement.
ACGGGGACAGGCGGCTCTTGGGACACAAACTTCTGTCCCCACCCTGCTCCTGTCCCCACCTTGTTCCTGTCCTCATCCCACTCCTGTCCCCATCCCGGCCATGGGGGCGGCTCCGTCCCACCCCGCAGTGGCACTGGGAGCTGGGTGACCTCGTGCTTGTCCCCCTTGGCTGTCCCGGCTGCCGGGCAGGGAGGGGCACAGGGGCACAGGGGGACAGGGGGAAGGGATGCCACCGCCAACGCCGCGAGCTCTGGCTCTGCACCCCGCGCCTGCGTGTGGCCCGGGTCCCGGAGGAGGGTTAATCCAGCAAAATCTCCCCAGGCATTTCTCCCAGGAGGGGCCCCTGGGAGCGGGGAGCTCCCCCTTCTCTGGAAGCCCTCCTGGGAAGCGCAGCCCAGCCCTGGCCGGAGGCAAATACCTGCGCGGGGCACGGCCTCCCCACGCTGGGTGCCAGCGGCCGGGCGCGGGGCCAGGCTGGGTGCGGAGGGACGGGTGGGCGCGAGGAGCGTCCCGGCCTCCAGCCACGCCAGGATGGGCGCAGGAGGGACCGGACGGGACGGCGAATACACACACTCCAGACATGTGCCCTCCCCTCCCGGGTCGTGCTTCCCGACGGATGCCGCGGGGCACACGAGAGCCAGGGATCCCCCCCGTTCGCCATGCCGGGGAGATTCCCATCTCACACGGCGCGGGGGAGCCGGGGGGTTGAAAGCAGCCCCCCCAGCGACACCCCCAACCATCCCCGTGCCTCGGTTTCCCCGCGGCGCTGCCCGGGCAGGGCTCGGTGCAGTGCCCCGCTGATGCCCCTCTCTGCCCGCAGGGTCCGGCCAGCCCGGGACGGCGCTGAGCACCACATGAGTGTGGGAGCAGCATGGCCAGCGACGCGAGGATGGGGGAGACCCCGCCGCGGTGGAGGAGAGCCCCGGACGCAGCGCAGGACTCCCGGGGGATGGAGAGCAGCGGGATGGTCTTATCCCGAAGCGCTGCCGCCGAGCTGGGACTCCCGGGCTACGCGGAGCCCGGCAAGCTGAGCTACGGGATGGAGAAAGGGTGTCCCTGGAGGGGCTCCGAGGGATGTTTGGGACCCGTCCGGGAGCTCGCCGGGGGCCGGCTGGGCTGTCCCTACCCCCCGGCCCCACCGTGCCTGCGGGACGCCCTGTGCCTCCCCAAGGACGGGGCCGAGCTGCCCCCGCTGCTGCCCCCCAGGAACGGGCAGCCCAAGGCGGGCTGGGGGGAGCCCTGCAAGGACCACCCTGGGTCGCGGTGGGCCGAGGCCGTGCTGGCCCCCCTGGCCCTCTACAGCCACGCGTACCACCGCTACCCCCTGCCCGTGCCGGGGCTGGACCCTCAGCGCCCCAGCGCCGCCGGCAAGCCCCGAACGGCCGCGGGGGACACGGCCGGAGACCCCCCGGCTTTCCGCCACTGCCCCTTCCTCGTGGAGGCCAAGCACAGCCCCTTCCTCCTGTCCTCGCTGCTGCCCGCCGGCCCCCCGGCCGACCCCCCGTTCGGCGGCGCGGGGGCGGAGGCGCCGGGGGCGATGGGGGACGGGCGGTTCGGCGGCGTGGACTGGCGCCTGGGCTCCTACGCGCCCGCCTGGGGACAGCCCCTCTACCTGGGGGTCCCGCCGAGGTGCAAGGCGGCCCTGACCCCCTTCGACGACTGCTCCAGCTCAGGGAACAAGGTAGGACGCCCCGGAGAGCGTGGATGGTCGGGGGTCCCCGGGTGGCAGCGGGCTCCAGCCTCGCCTGAACCCGGCCGGGAGCGGAGCGTTGCGAAAGGCCGCGCTGGCACCCGCACCCAGGGCAGGGCCGGGCAGCCCCCCCAAGAGGGCAAGGCACCCCCCCTTCTCTCCTGCAGCTCGCCAGGGGGGTCCCAGTCCCCCCCCCCGAGGACTGGGGTGACACGCCCCTGGGGGGGTGATGCTCTGCTCCGCGGTGTCCCCGCGGGTGATGCCACCCCCGGGGCTGAGTCACGGCGGCAGGAGCCGGCGGGGGCGGCGGGAGGCAGCGCTGCCAGCCCTGGGTGCGCCCGTCGCACCCCGTGCCGCTGCGGCTCCCCATTCCTTTCCCACGCTGCCGCGGGGCGGGGGGAGAACACACAGGCACCCCCATCACCCCACCGCCGGCGACGGGGAAGCGCCGGGGCAGCCTCGGTGGGGAAACTGAGGCAGGGCCACGGGATGTTCCCCGTCACCCCCCCGCTCCGCAGCGACGCGGGTGACAGGCAGCGACAGGGACCCACAGCCGGGGTGACACCAACCCCCCTCTGCTCCCTTTGCAGGAGTTTTACCCGAAGAAAGAACCCGGTTTCCACCCCCCCGCCAAGGACCACGCGGCGCCGCAGCTGCTGGGCAAGGGCCAGGCAGGGCAGGACAGAGACGGGGAGGGGGAGCCGGCGGGGCCGGAGCCGCCGGGAGCCCCGTGGAGGGATGGCCGAGCCGGGGGCAGCTCGGCGGTGCCCGCTGCCCACGCCCGCACGCCTCCCCCCAGCGCCAGCCACCCCCTCTTCCTCCTGCAGCCCGGCGCGGGGGGCTGCGGGGGTCCCTGGGTGGGCGCACGGCCCCACGGCGCCGATTTTTCCATGGAAACGGGGCCAGGACGGCCCTCGGAGCCCAAAGATGAGCGCCTGGGGTACCAAAGCCTCCAGCCCGGCTCGCCACCGGGATCCAGGGAGTCCAACCCGTCGCCTCTGCTCGCGGACGGGCACTACCCACCGGCTCCCGCCAAGCCGGAGCCCCCCCCAGCCTGTCTCTGCCCCACCCCGGGCTGCGATGGGTGCCCGGGGGTGGGCTGCAGGGTGCCCAACCCCTTCGAACCTGCCCTGGGGATGCCCGGGGGGCGTTTCCCGTGCCCCCCCAGCAACCACACCAAGCTGAAGAAGACGTGGCTGACGCGGCACTCGGAGCAGTCGCTGCCTCGCCTCAAGGCTGCCCGGCGGGACGGGGGTCCCGAGCCCCCCGGGGAGGGCAAACGCTTGGCCAAACGCCCCCATGGCACCGCCGAGGGACCCCGAGCTGCCAGCGAGGGCGCCGGGGCGGCCAAGAGGGGCACGAAGGCCACCGTGTGCCCTGGGGAGGGCACAGAGAGCCGAGGGGACCCCGAGGAGAGGAGGATGGAGCTGGGAGAGGGAGGTAAGGAAGGAGGGTGCCCGGTGGGGCTGGTGAGAGGGTGGTGGCATCACCCAATCCCACAGGGAACGTTCCATCCCTGTTCCTGGCGCCCACAACACGAGCTGGGAACACGTGAGGGCTGGGAAGGCCGCTGAGCTGGGGCTTTCCCTGGCACGGCTTGAGGCTGGCAGCGATTCCCAGGGCAGGAATGGATGGAAACACTCCTCTGGGGCAGCGTGGCACCCTCGGGTGGGATGCCCAGGGGGGTGGAAATGTTCCTTTGGGGCAGCGTGGCACCCTCAGGTGGGATGCCCGAGGGGTGGAAGTACCATCACTGGGTCAGTGACTCCCCGGGGAGGAGTTGGCGTCTCAGCCCTAACCTCTGCTGAGCTCCAGCCCTACTTTCCAGCCCTACTTTCTGGCCCAGTTTCCAGCCCCCGCCGCAGCGTGACCGTCCCAGAGTCCCACAATCCTGGAGCGGCTTGGGTTGGAAGGGACCTTACAGACCATCTTGTTCCAACCCCTTGCCATGGGCAGGGACACCTTCCACCAGACCAGGGTGCCCCAAGCCCCGTCCATCCTGGCCTTGGACGCTCCCAGTCCCTCCTGGCTGGTGTGAATGGGGCTCCACAGTGTCCCCAAGCACTCCCTGTGTCCCCCAGAGCCACCGAGCCGGCAGGAGCCGTGGTGCCTGCAGAGCCTGCCCTGCACTGCGCTGCCCCCGGGCATCCCCCGCTGCTGTGCCTGTGCCCCCCGGGCCACGGGGGACCCTCAGGGCGAGGAGGAGGAGGAGGAAGAGCCCCCTGAGAGCACCTGCAGGCTGCTGCACTTCCGCAGGTGAGCCTGGGGCTCCTGGGCAGCTCACGGGTGGGGGGCCCATGGAGCATCCCCTCCCATCACCCCGTTTCGGAGCATCCCCTTCCGTTACCCCACTTTTTAACGTCTCCTCTTTGAAGCATCCCCTCCCTTCACCCCTCTTTGCAGCCACCTCTCCTGCCACCCCGCCTTGGGGCACTCTCCCCATCATTCCCATCACTTGAGAGCGTCCTGTCTCGTCACCCCGCTTCAGAACACCCTCTCCCATCACCCTATTTCGGAGCGTCCCCACTTTACACCGTCCCCTCTCACCTCTTCACACTGTCCTCTCCTGTCACCCCACTTTAGAGAATCCCCTCCCACCTTTGAGGACCCTCTCCCATCACCCCAATTTTTAACCTCCCGTCTCATCACCCCATTTCTGAGCCCCTCTCCCGCCCCCTCTCTCCCTGCAGGTTCGCCCTGGGGGACAATGGGGAGCTGAGCGTCGACGGCCTCTGCACCCTGGGGGAGGCCGAGGGGGAGCTGCCAGAGGAACCCGGCCCCGAGCCGGGGGGCAGGAGTGTGGGGAGCAGCCTCTGCCTGGCCAAGTACCTCCTGAGGGTCCTGGGGGACCCCTTCTGCGACGCCGTCCACAGGGACAGGGACGCGTGGCCGGGAGCCCCCGGCGGGCCCGAGGGTAAGGGGGGACTGGGATGGGGGGGACACTGGGGGACACTGGGCGCACACTGGGGAGGCTGAGGCCGTGCTTCCCCCCAGGGGTGACGTCCTGGAGGCGGGGGGAAGGAGCCCCCCAGCTCTGCGACGCCTGCCAGCGCGGCTTCTTCAACTCCCACTGGAGCTGCGCCAGATGTGGCTTCCAGCTGTGCCCCGCCTGCCACCGCGGCAGGAGGGAGGCCAACGGCCCCGGTACGTGGGAAGGGGGATAAGGATGAAAAGGGGGTGCCAGCCCTTGGCAGGGGGGCTCGGTGGGGACGAACACACCCTCTCTCTGACGCAGAGGGTCCAGCAGAGCCGCCCGAGTGCACCCCCGGGCCAGAGCACCCCGTCACGGCCCTGGTCCCCACACAGTTTGTCCCCACCTGTGGTGAGTGTGTCCCCCAGCCCCGGGACCTTCCCCCCACCCGCTGTAGGGGGGCTGACACCCCTGTCCTCGTTGTCCCCAGTCCTGACCAGGCTCTGGAAGCTTCTGCACGAGGTCAGGGCCAAGTTTGGCATCGAGTCCCACTGTTCCTGCGGGGAAGGGGCTGCGGAGCAGAGCCCGGCCGAGCCCCCGGGCAGGCAGGTACGGGGGGACCTGCAGATGGGGGGGGGAAAAAGGGTGCAGGTGCACTCCAACCCCTGCACAGGGGGGGTAGGGGGGGATGTGGCTCCCCCCTGACGCCCACACGGGTGTTCCAGGAGCCACCGGGGGCCGCGGTGCCCACCCTGCCACCCCCCAGCCACGGCCAAGCCGACACCTCCCGGCCCATCAAGGAAGGTAGGGCCGGCTGCGACCCCCCCGCCGCGGGCACGGCCCCGCCCCGGGGGGGTCAGGGATGCTGCACCCCCTCCCCTTCTCGGGGTGCTGGATAAGGGGGGTGAGATGCAGAGGGCGGCATGGGCGACCCTGACCGTGTTCTCCCCCCCACCCCCCCAAGCAGAGAGCCCCGAGGGGGGGCTGCCATCGCCGGGGCAGCCCCCGGCGCGGGGGGCCGTGCAGACCACCACCCTGTGCGACCTGCTGGCCTCCACCGCCGTGAAGCTGTGCCTGGGGCAGGACGGGGTGCGCATGGCCTTCGCCCCCGTGGTGCCCACCCTGCCCAGCGTGAGTCCCGGGGCGACCAGGGCACCCCCTCCCGTGCTGCCCACCCCACCTTGGGCGGGGCTGGGGGGGGCCAGAGTGGGCTGAGGTGCTCCCCATTTGCATCCCCCCCCCTTCCAGGACAACCGCCTGACCAGCATCCTGGACAGCATCATCGCCCACGTGGTGGAGAGGAAGATCCAGGAGAGGCAGGCGGGGGGTGAGCTGAGCCCACCCAGCCCCCCCGAGCCCCCCGCGTCCCACTGCATCCTGGAGCCCAGCGGGCTGCTCTGGCTGCACGACCCCGGCCACGCCAGCAACTACAAACTCTTCCAGGAGCACTGGCGGCAGGGCCAGGTGAGCCCCCCATCCCTGGGGGGGTGTGGGGACACCCGGGATCCCCCCAGCCCTGCTGAGCCCCGGCTGCCCTGGCAGCCCGTGCTGGTTTCAGGGCTGCAGAAGAGGCTGGAGGGGCGGCTCTGGGGGCCGGAGTCGTTCCGCCCACCCCGGGGGGAGCAGGAGGTGGAGGTGGTGAACCTGCGGGCGCCGGCGAACCGCGTCCGCCTGAGCAGCCGGGAGTTCTGGGATGGCTTCCCTGCCAGTACGGGTGAGCAGGGCCATGAGTCTGTGGGGTGCCCGGGCTGATTTTGGGGTGAGGTGTGAGGGGAGCCGGGGTGATGAGTCTGTGGGGTGCCCAGGGTGATTTTGGGGTGAGGTGTGAGGGGAGCCAGGCTGTGCTCCTCCCCTTCCATCCCTGTGTGTGATGCTGGGCTCCCTCCCGCAGCATCCCCAGAGCAGGAACAGGGCGCTGGGGACTTGCTGAAGCTGGAGAGTGGCTTTGGGGACAAGGAGCTGAGCCGGTAGGTGTTGGCAGAGGGTGGGTCGCCCCCTCCCTGACCTCCCCACGCCAGCGCTGGGGGCAGCAGGGCGGCTCTGCCTTCACCTGTACCTTGGTGCCCCGGTGTCAAACACTCGCCCTGTGCCACAGGACCACCAACCTGCGTGCCAGCCTGCCCCTGCCCGAGTACTGCGGGGCCAGCGGCCGCCTCAACCTGGCCACCCACCTGCGGGGCCAGCGGGGCCGGCGCTGGCTGCGCCCACGTGTCTGTGCAGCCTATGGTGAGCGTGGTACGGGGGCTTTGGGGGGCACCTGGGCCCCCCCCTCCCACAGGGACGCTCGATGCTCACCCAGCGCCCCGCTCCCGCTTCCAGGTGTGCACCCGCCGGACCGGAACGTCGGGACCAAAAACCTGGTGGTGGAAGCTGCCGATTCCATCAACATCCTGGTTCACGCGGCGGCGGCACCGCGGGGTACGGGGGGGAGCACCGGGGGTCCCCCCACACCACACCACCCCCCTTGAGCCCTCCCTGAGCCCCCCCTCTGCCCGCAGAGGTGCTCCTGCCCGGCGACACGGATGACATGGATGCGGCGCTGAGGGAGCGGCTCAAGGACACCGGCGGCCGGCCCGGGGCACTGTGGCACATCTTCCGTGCCGAGGACGCCCCCCGGATCCGGGATTTCCTGAGCAAGGTCAGTCCTGGGGCGACCAGAGCACCCCCTCCCCTGCTGCCCACCCCGCCTCGAGTGGTGCCATTGGATCACCCCCGACCCTGGTGGGATGCAGGGGAGATGGAGACCCCGAGATGGGGGCTTGTGGTGCCACTGGAGCATCTCTTGTCCCGCTCCGGACCCCCCCCTTTCCAGCTCTGCTCACCCCTGGCACCCCACAGGCATCCGAGGAGCCGGGGCAGGAGGGGGCAGCCACGGGGGAGCCCCCCGGGCGCTCCCTGGACCCCCCCGGGCGTTACCTGGACGCGGCGCTGCGGAGGCGGCTGCGGGAGGAGTGCGGGGTGAGCGGCTGGACCCTCCTCCAGTGCCTGGGGGACGCCGTGCTGGTCCCCGCGGGGGCTCCCCACCAGGTAGGCAGCCCCGAACCCCCCTCTGGGGGGGGGGGGCTGTGCCACCCCCCCATGTGGAAACCGAGGCAGGGCGAGCCCCTGATGCCCCCCTGGTGCAGGTGCAGAGCCTGACGGGCACCATCAGCGTGGAGCAGCGGTTCCTGTCCCCGGAGAGCTCCGCCCGCCTCCGGCTGCTCGGCCCCGATCCCACCGGGACCACACGCCAGCTCCATGCCCAGGTGGGTGGTCTGGGTGTGTGTGTGTGGGGGGGGGGGTTCCCGGAGGGGGTGAGCGGTGCTGACCCCCCCCTTTGCACCCCCTGCAGCTGGACGGGATGATCTTCGCTGCCGTGCGGGAGGCGCTGGGGGTCCTGCGGGGCTGCAAGTGAGCCCGTGGAACGCTGGAAGGACGCTCTGACAAGCCTGGGATGGGGGCTGGATGTGGGCCTGGACCCCCAGGGAGCCGGGAGCAGGCACTTCCAGCTTGGTGCTTTGCTCCAGGATCTCCCGGGACGGCTCGGGGCAGGAGGAATAAAGTGTCCACAGTGTGCCGGGGGCACCGGCGCCACCAGCACTGCTTTGGGGTCTGCCTTCATCCCCCTTCTTTCTCACTGGGGTCAGGGATGCTCTGGGGGCACTACCAGCACTGTCTTGATGTCTCTTTTCATCCCTCATCCGTTCTGTGACAGTCAGGGATGATTCAGTGGCACCACCAGCATCCACCCTGGCATCTCTCTTCATCCACCACCTGTCCCATTGGGGTCGGGGATATTCCAGTGGCACCACCAGCATCTCCCTTCCATCCCATTGGGGTCGGGGTGCTCCAGTGGCATCACCAACACCTGCCCTGGTGTCTCCCGCTATCCCATCAGGGTCAGGGGTGATCCTATGGCACCACCAGCACCCGCCTTGGGGTCTCCATCCCAATGAGGTCAGGGATGCTCCAGAGGCATCACCAGCAACTCCCTTGGCATCTCCTGCCATCCCATCGGGGTCAGGGGTACTTTGGTAGCATCACCAGCATCCATCTTGGCATCTCCCTTCATATCTCCTCCATCCCATCAGGGTCAGGGATGCTCTCATGGCACCACCAGCATATCCCTTCAATCCCAGTGAGGTCAGGGATGTTCCAGTGGCACCACCAGCATATCCCTTCAATCCCAGTGAGGTCAGGGATGTTCCAGTGCCACCACCAGCATATCCCTTCAATCCCAGTGATGTCAGGGATGCTCCCAGTGCCACCACCAGCATCTCCCTTCACTCCCAACAAGGTCAGGGATGCTCCCAGTGGCACTACCAGCATCTCCCCCCCTCCATCCCATCAGGGTCACTTCGGCATCCCCCCTCATCCCCCTCCATCCCACTGGGATCAGGGAGGCTGAAACCGCACCGGGCAACCAGCACGGGGCAGTTAATTAGCGTGGGGCAGTTAATTAGCGCAGGGCAATTAATTGGCACCGGGCAATTAATCAGCATGGGGAAATGGGTATCATGGAGTGCAGTGTGCACCGTGCGACGACCACCGTGCGATGACCAGTGTGTAATTAGCGCCGCCTAATTAATTAGCACGACGCCACGCGCTCGCGCGGTCCCTTTAAAGCCAAGCCCCGCCCAGCCTGAGTGACGGCAGGATTAGCCAATAGAAATTGAGAAGCCGCGGCGGCGCGGCCAATGGGCGGCGAGGGGGTGGGCGGGCCCCGCGCGGCGGAGCCCCCGGCGCGGTGAGTGCGCGGCGCATGCGCGGGGCGGGGGGGGCTGCGGGGTCCCTGCGCCCTCCCCGCGACCCCCGGACCCTCCCCGCGACCCCCGGCTCGCTCCCGCCGCACCCGCAGCCCCGCAAACCCTCCCCTGCTGCAGCCTGCAGCCCCTCAGAGCCTCCCCCTATTGCAGCCCGCCCCGAAACATCCTGCGCGTTGCACCCTGCAGCCTCCCCGAAACCATTCCCTTGTTGCAGCCCCCCCAAAAACATCCTCCTCCTTGCACCCTGCAGCCCCCCTCGACCCTGACTGCAACCCTCCCGGACCCTCCCTCTATTGTAGCCTCCCCTGCAGCTTCCCCAAAACATCCTCCCCGTTGCACCCTGCAGCTCCCCCAAACCCTTATTGCAACCCCCCGACCCTGATTGCAACCCCCCGACCCTGATTGCAACCCCCCCCCGAGCCCTCCCTCTATTGCAGCCCCCCCCAAAACATCCTCCCCATTGCAGCCTGCAGCTCCCCCCCAAACCCTTATTGCAGCCCCCCCGTCCTTATTGCAGCCCCCCCGAACATCCTCCCTCATTGCTCCCTGCAGCCCCTCAAACCCTTCTCCTATTGCAGCCCCCCTAACCCTTATTGCAGCCCCCAAACCCTTATTGCAGCCCCCAAACCCTTATTGCGGCCCCCAACCCTTCACCTATAGCCCCCCACCCCCCCAACCCTAGCACACCCCCCAGCCCCTCCTGCCCCCCCCCATTGCACCCTGCAGCCCAGCTCGCCCCCCTGCCCCCCGCTGCCCCCCACCCCATTCCCATTCCCCCCAGACTGGGACCAGCCCTCCCCCCTCAGTGCCCTGCAGTCCCGCCTGTCCTGGGACCCCCAGTCCCCTCCCAGTTCCAGCCCCCCTGGCACCCCCCAGCCCAGCGACCTCTTCTACCCCAGCCCCGGCATCCCCCAGTCCAGCAGGCCCTACCCCCCCAGTATCCCCCAGTCCAGCCAGCCTTCTCCCACCAGTGTCCTCCAGTCTAGCCGACCCCTTCCCCCCAGTACCCCCCAGTCCAGCCAGCCCTTTCCCCCCAGTATCTTCCAGTCAGGCCAGCCTTTTCCACCCACTATCTTCCAGTCCAGCCACCCTTTTCCGCCCAGTATCTTCCAGTCCAGCCAGCCCTTTCCCCCCAGTCTCCTCCAGTCCAGCCAGCCCTTTCCCCCCAGCCTCCCCCAGTCCAGCCAGCCCTTCACGTCCTTCAGCTTCCCGTGCATCCTGCAGTCCAGCCAGCCCTTCTCCTACCGCAGCCCCCCCCGACTCCCCAAATCCTGCAAACTCTTCCCTCCCAGCGCCCTGTGCCCCCTCTCCCAGTCCAGCCAGCCCTTCCCGGCCTGTGCCCCCCCATGTCTCCCCCAGTCCAGCCAGCCCTTCCCCTACCGCAGCCCCCCGCGGCTCCCCAAGCCTAGCGACCCCTTCCCCTTCTACCTGCCCCCCTACAGCCCCCTGGGGGTCCCCCAGTCCAGCAGACCCTTCCCCTTCTGCACCCCGCCCTGCATCGCCAAGGCCACCGAGCTCTTCCCTTGCTACGTGCCCCCCCAGCCCAGCAGACCCTTCCCCACCTACACCCCCCTCCCCATCCCGCAGTCCAGCAGGCCCTTCCCCTCCTCCGGGACCACCCATCCCACCCCGCCGTGCACCCCGCAATCGCCAGACCCCCTCCCTCACCGCCCCCTCCAGCCCACGCGCCGCCGGGGCTCCTTGTCCCCCCGCCTGCACGTCTGGGGGGTTCCCTCCCCGCCCCAAAACCCCGCCACCCCCTGAGCGGGTGCTCCCCCTCCCCATCCAGCCGCGGGACCACCCCCCTCCCGCCTTTCCCATGGGGGACGCCCCGACGGCGGAGCTGGACGCGGTGCTGGACGGGGGCGCTTGGGAAGTGGGGGCGACCTTCGAGGGGTCCCCCGCGCCCCCTGCGCCCGTGAGCCTGGGCAGGACCGTCTGCTACGTGGTGCTGGCCGTGCTGTTCAACGAGGAGGTGAGGCAGCCCCAATTCCCTCCGGGGGGACCCTCGGTGCCCCCCGAAAGCCGCCGGTGCCCAGCGAGCCCCTCGGTGCCCGCAGGGCGCGGTGCTGCTGGTGCAGGAGGCGAAGCCCGAGTGCCGCGGGAGGTGGTACCTGCCCGCGGGCAGGATGGAGCCCGGGGAGGGGGTCGTGGAGGCCCTGCGGAGGGAGGTGAAGGAGGAGTCGGGGCTGGAGTGCGAGCCCGTCACGCTGCTGGCGCTGGAGGAGCGCGGCCCCGCCTGGATCCGCTTCGCCTTCCTGGCGCGCTCCGCGGGTGAGTCCCGGGGGGCTGCGAGGGCACGGGGTGGGGGGGGCGCATGGTGTGCCCCCTGCCAGCCCCGCGATGGGTGTCCGTGACCCCAGCCAGCCCTGTGATGGGAATTGGCATTCCCCTGCCAGCCTCACGATGGATGTCCCTGTCCCCTACCGCCCCTGTGACGAGCACTGCCATCACCACGATGGGCACCTGTGTCCCCTGCCACCCCTGCGACGGGAATTGGCATCCCTTACCAGCCCCATGATGGATGTCCCTGTCCCCTGCCTGCCCTGTGGCAGAGCATTGGTGTCCCCTTCCAACCCCACGATGGCCATCCCTGTCCCCTACCAGCTCCATGATGGACACCTGTGTCCCCTGCCAGCCTGTACCAGGTCACTGGTGTCCCCTGCCACCTTTGTGCCAGGGCATCGCTGTCCCCTGCCCCCACCAGCCACCAGTACTGGCATCCCCCCGACTCTATTCTGGGCTATCAGTGTCCACTCTCAGCCCCACAAGGGGGGTCTCACTGCCCCCCCCAGCCCCCTCATCACCAGGCACTGCCACCCCCCTGCCTGTCCTGCTGTCCCCCACACACCCACCCCATCCCAGGCCCCTCCCTCTGCCCTCAGGTGGGACCCTGAAGACCCTCGAGGAGGCGGACGCCGAGTCCCTGCAGGCCCAGTGGTGGTCGGGGGACCCCCGAGCGCTGCCCCTGCGCTCCCTGGACATCCTGCCCGTGCTGGACCTGGCCGCCCGCTACCGCCGGAGCCCCCCGCACCCCCCGACCCTGCCCCGCCAGCTGCCCTGTGCCCCCCTCTGCCTGCGCCTCCTGCTGCCCTTCACCAGCACCACTGGTGACCTGTGGGTGCTGCTGGGCACCGCTGGGACCCCCCACCTGCCCGTGGTGGCCTGTGGCACGTCCCCCCCCGAGCTGCGTGCGGGGCTGTGCCGGCCCGCGCTGCGCCTGCTGCGGGACTGCCTGCCCTGGGACCCCCCCTGGGACCCCCAGCCGGGGGTCCTGGGGCTGCTGGGGCTGCAGCACCGGGCTGGGGGGGCCGGGGGGGCTGATGGCATCTGCTTCAACGTGGTGCTGAGCGCCCCGGGCACCCGCGGGGATGTGCCCCCCGAGCCGTGTGACCCCGCGCTGCGCTGGTGGCACGTGGAGGACGAGGGGCTGAGGGGCCGCATCCTGCAGCGGCTCCGGGCCACGGTGCCCATCCGTAGTTAGTGCCAGGGAAGCCTGGATTTGGGAATGGGGCAAGGCAAGGGGGGGTGTCTGAGCGGGACACGCATCCAGGGGTCCTGCTGAAGGTGGGAGCCCTGGGATGGATGTGCTTGTGGATGCTTTGGGGCAGGTCGTGGTCTGGGGGTGCTGGGACCACAGGTAAAATAAATCTGGCTGCTGCTGCTGCTGCTGCTTCCACCCACCTGGCTGTGGTTCAAGGTGGGATATGGGGTGGGGGGAAAGTCAGGAGTGGGCATTTTGGGGGGTGTTTGGGAAGGGATGGCAGGGCCACAGCGTGTGTGGTGCTGAGCTCACAGCTTTATTAGAGCAGAGTCCCATCACCCAGGGGCAGGTGCTGTGCCAGGGTCCAGCACCAACACACACACATGTCACACGTGTCACCCCCCTGTGCCACAGCACCAGAGGAGGACGAGCAAGTCCTTGCAGCTGACGGGGGGGAGGCACTGCCCCACACACCCCATTATTGCCCCCCCCAAAAAAATCCCTGCTGGAGGTTTGGGGGGAGCAGGAACCCACCACCCAGGAGGACACGCAGCACCGGTCACCTCGCCCCCGGCGGGGCCACATCCTGCACGGGGAGGTGGCGTCACCCCCGAGGTGCTGAGGAAGGACTCGGTGGCTCCTCTTCCTCCTGCGAGGTCCTTCCCGGCGCGCCACGGCCGTTCCTGGCTCTTGGCAGTCAGGACAGGGCCACTGGAGGCTACCAGAGCGTGGGGTTTGGCCACCCCCAGTGGCCACCGCAGCCCAGCCGAATTGGGGGGGGTCAAGGGGGGCTCAGGGTGGCCCCTCTGGCGGCCCCTTGACCAGGGCGATGGCAGCCAGCTCCTTGCAGAACTCCTCCAGCACCACCACGCCCTTGAAGAGCACCGTGTGATCCATCCTGGGGGCAGAGGAGCAAAGAGGGGGGTTCCCTGGGGTACAGGCTCTGCCCCCCAAAAGGCACCCCCACCCTCCCAGTGCCCCCCCAGCACTCACTGCTCGCCGGGCACCAGCCCCAGGAGCTGCCGGCGCACCAGGAGCAGCTTGGCCCTGGCCTGGGGCACCCGCTGGAGCCGCTGCATCAGGTCCCCAATCACCTGGGGGGGGTGAAAAGAGGGTTAGGGTTGTTGGGGGGTGTCCCCGTGTCCCCCCCCAGCACGGTGGGTGACGTTACCCTGACGAGGACGGAGAAGAGCGAGCGGCAGCCGGGGGCCAGGCTGAGGTAGGGGTCCAGCAGGTACTCGTGGAGGTGGGGGTGGGGGAAGGCGGCCAGGTGGGACAGCACCGAGGTCACCTGCAGGTTCAGGCTGTAGGGCTGGGATGGAAAAAGGGGAATGCTCAGGAACTGGGGCAGGGGCTGGCCCCCCCTCCACCAACATCCCCCAGCCCCTGATGTGGGTCCTGAGCCCATCCCCACCAAGCACTCCTGATGCTCTTGGCCACTTTGCCCCCATTATGGGGGTCCTGGGGGGGGCATAGGGCTGGCAGTAGCCACGTGAAGCCACAGCACCACCCCGTGCTCAAACACCCCCCAGCCGAGACAGGGGCAGTGCCAAGGGGAAGGGCAGAGCCCAGTGGGCACCTGGGGGTACCCAGGGCGTACCTGGTCCAGGATCCGGCTCATCCTGTCAAACAGCACCTTGAGGAAGTGACCTTCATAAAACGCCCCTCCAGGGTGGCAGCACTCGAGGGGTCGGGGGGCTGAGGGCCACCCCCACGGGGCCACAGTGGCACGGCACGTCTGGACCTGGCAGGGGGGTGGCAGCAGGTGGGAGACAGAGTAAGGACCACCAGCAGCGGGATGGGGACCCCCCCCAGGAGCAGGGCCCCCCCATGAGCAGGGACCACCAGCAGTGGGATGGGGACCCCTCTGGGGAGCCCCCCAGGCACCCACCATGCCCAGGGCATCGTGCACGTAGGTGTCATAGCCGCCCTCCTCCATGCACGAGGAGGTCTTTGCCTCCTCTGGCACCAGGCAGAGGAAGCTGGAAGAGAGGAGAGAGAGGGGCATGGGGAGGGGGGTACAGCCCCCGCCCCTCGAGCCAGGGCAGCCCCTCCAAAGCCCTACCTGCTGACCACCTCGCTCGCTTGCCCCTTCCCCGCCGGGGCTGAGCCCGGGGGAGGGTTATTTGCTGTCCCAAAGCCGGTGTCTGGGAATCCGTCGGTGAAATAGGGATCCTCCTCCAGCTCCCTGCGGGGTGGTGACATCACCCAGAGGTGTCAGTGGGGTGGGCACTGAGGGGCTGCCCCCCCCTTATCCTGCCCCAGCTCCCCCCCTCTCACAGCCCGTCCTCCTCGGGGTCCGCCTCGGGGGGTCCGCGCTCCTGTCGCTGCAGGTACGCCCTGGCCTCCAGGTTCCTCAGCACCAGGTTGTGAGCCACGTGCTCGTGGGGCTTCCTCAGGAGCTCCTCGAAGAGCCGCAGGCTGGCCAGGCTGATCTGGGCAGGGCGGGACGGGGTGAGACCAGACCCTCCCCCGGCGCCGCCCCCTCCCCGTTCTCCCCCCCCCCACCACGGGCTCACCTCGTCGGAGAGGTGGTCACAGCGGTCGATGAGCTGCGCTCGCAGGGCGTGGGGGGCGTCCCCGGGGGTCTCGGGGTGCCGGTGCGGCCCCAGCAGGAAGAGCACGAGGCGCTGGAGCAGGGCAGGGGCGCGGATCTGCCGCACCGTCCCCGCCAGCACGGCCGTGGCGCCCAGGACGGCGAGCTCCGACCTGCCAGAGGGGGAAAGGAGACCTCGTTTCCTGGCTCCGGGGGGTCCTGGGTAGAGGAACAGCCTCAGACACTCACATCTGCAGGAGCTGTGGCTGCAGGACGCCCTGGAAAAACTTCTCCTCCACGGCCTCGGTGATGGCGTCGGCCACGAGCTGGGGGAGAGGGAGAGGCTGGGCTTGGGAACCCCCCAGGATGAGAGGGCACAGCCTTGAGCTGTGCCAGGGGAGGTTTAGGTTGGATATTAGGAAGAAGTTCTTCACAGAAAGGGTGGTTGGACGTTGGAAGGGGCTGCCCAGGGAGGGGGTGGGGTCCCCACCCCTGGAGGTACCCAAGGAACGACTGGACGTGTCCCCCTGGGCTGGGGGACAAGGTGGTGGCATGTCACAGGTTGGACTCGGTGACCTCAGAGGTCTTTTCCAAGCTGACTCCGTGATCCTGTGATTCTCACCGGGTGGGCTCCCATCACCAGCTCATCCAGGTAGTCCAGCCAGCACAGGAAGGCAGCCAGGCTCTCCTTCCCCGGGAAAACCCCGTCACCAGCAGCGTCCCCCTGCGACCTGTGCGGGATGGAGGGCACGGGGGGGCTGTGACAAAACCCTGGTGACCCCTGAGCTCCCCTTCCCAGCGCCCCCTCACCTCCAGCTGGGCCTGTCCATGGCGAGGACGTCGGCAGGGTCGGTGCCGGGGGGCACGGCGCTGTACAGCTCGCAGAGGTGCCCCGTGAGCAGCGGGCACAGGGCACTGCTCCTCACCAGGCAGGCAGCAGCCGCCTCCTGGGCCAGCCCTGCCAGCACCAGCAGGTTCTCCCGAGCCCTCAGCGCCACACGGCTCTTCTGCGAGGAAGAGGAGGAGGAGGGAGGGGTCCTCACATGGCTGGCAGTGCCCACCGTCCCCTCGTGCCACCCCTGTTTGCCTGTACCTTGCTCCTGCACAGCCCCACCAGGGCGGTGACGAGGTTGCTGTCCCTCTGTGGTGGGGAGGGCTGGGCTGGGGGGCAGCTGGCAGTGGTGCCCGGGGGATGCTCCACACCCTCTTCCCTGGGGCTGTCCGGCAGCTCCTGGGCTCTCCTCCTGTTCAGGACGCTCTTTCCCTGGAGAGGAAGAGGAGCAGCGAAGGAGCCACCACCTTCCTCCTCCTCCTCCTCCTCCTCCTCCTCACCCCAAGCTTTGCAGCTGCAAAAAGGGGACCCCAAATTGTCCCACTGGCATGGGGGGGGCTGCTCACCTCCAGGATATACGGCAGCAGGCTGGGATCCTGCTGGATCTTGGAGCAGAGGACGGCGGCGAACTGCACCTCCTCCTTCTCCGTGCCCGAGCCCAGGCAGCCGCTGCTGAGCTGGAGCAGCTTCTGGGGAGGCAGGGAGAGAGGGATGCGGGAATTCTGGGGGCTCTCCCACCCCCTCTCCATGGGCACTGCTTCCCAGGGGGGGTTTGGCAGGGATGCAGCCAGCCCAGGGATGGGACCTCACCTGCACCGGCCTGTGCACGTTGAGGTAGTGCAGGAGAGGGTGCTGGACCTGCCCCAGCACCCGGCTGAAGAACAGCAGGACCTGCTGCCTCATCCCGGGGGGATACTGGGAATGAGACACGGGGAGGAATCAGACAGAGCCCAGTTACCCGATTTCCCTGTAACTGCCCCAAATCGCCCGCTGGCTCACCCAGGGGGGTGCCCCAAAATGATGCAGGAGGACCCACGGACCCCCCCAGCACATCCCACCTGCCCCAGGCTCCCTTTAACAATCAGGGGTTTAACTCAGTCCTCTGCACTGAAAAATCATTGGGGGATTATTTCCCCTTTTCCCAGCGATGGGGAGTTAAACCCCAGCACCCCAAAACCCCAAATCCTCACAGGCACAGAAAGGCCAGCACGTTTCCACAGCCCACACCACACTTACACCTGAATAAAAATCTATTTATAGGGACCTCATTATTATTAGCAATAAAGGAGCAGCAGAGCCATTATATTTGGGCAATATTTACTTTTCCAAACCCTCCTCATCCCACAAACCCTACTCATCCCACAAAGCACCCTCCTCATCCCACAAGCAGTGATGTGCCAGATGTGCAAAAAAAAACCCCTTTCTGTGCACATGGGGATGAGGTGGGGTGCAAGAGCCATTCAGAGGAGCCCCAGAAAGGATCCCAGTGGGGATCTTAAATTGGGGAATCCAAAACCCTCTGAAAAAAGCCAAGTTTTCCCCCCCAAAAAAGCCAAGCCCCCCGACCGTCTCACGCTTCACAAAGTCTCGCTTCCAGTAAAAACGCTCAAAAATCAAAATTACTGAGTGGCACCACATCAAGGAGTTGGAAAAGACTGCGAGTACTCCAGCTCTGGGGGGGGCTCCTTCCCCCTGGAGCCGTTTTCCCGGCGCTGGGACACCCACCTCGGCCTTTCCCAGCGTGCCCAGTGTCTCCAGGAGCTTGTGCTGGAGCAGGTACTCGAGGCACGGCCCCGTCTCCCCCGCCGGCTGCTGCTTCTCCTCGTACACCAGGATATCCAACATCTGCTTCAGGCGCCAGGGAATGTCCGTCTGCCTGGCCGGGATGCTCTCGTCTGTGGACACAGGGATGGGGGGCTGCGGCGTGTGCCCCCCGCCCCGCTCCCAGGGCACGTGGCAAAGGGAGCGATGCCCGGCTGGGACGCTCTCCAGCGGCTCCCCGATCCTTTGCCGGCCCGGAATCCCGCTCCTCCCGGGCTGGGAATGACGCTAGATGGCAATGTGAGGATGGAGAGCCGGCAGCTGCTCCTTCCGCTCCCGGCCTAGGAAGGTGCCGGACATCCCGCTGCCCGTTCTCCCGGTGGGCACTGCCAGCCCTGGAGACCCCCCCGCCCCGGCACAGCGGGAAGGGCCAAGATCCCGCTGGGAATCGGGGCTGAAGCCTCTGCAGGCCCCGCTTTAGCGCTCCCGGGGAGCGGCGTGTTCCCGGCGGGGACGTGTCCCAGCCTGTCCGGCGCTCCCGGGAGTGTCCGCACCCACCCGAACCCCCCCGTGCTGACCCCGCTGGGGCGCCGGGGGTTGGGGCCGGGCCGGGCAGAGCTCCCCGCGTGGAGAAATCCTTCCGGGGAATGGGAACGGGCGTCCCACGCCAAAGCCCCGCGTGCCAGGTCTGCCACGGGGCACCGGGGTCCCGTCCCAGGGCACAGGGATCCGTCCCAGGACACGGGGTGCTGTCCCAGGGCACAGGGACCCCCTCCCCGGGCACCTTATTCCCAGGCCAAGGACCCTATTTTAGGGCGCAGAAACCCTCTCCCAGGACACACAGCCCTGTCCTAAGACATGGGGTCCTTTCCCAGGGCACGGGGTTCCCTCCCAGGGCACAGGCACCTCATTCCCAGGGCACAGGACCCTATTTTAGGGCACAGGGACCCTCTCCCGGGACACGAGACCCCTGTTCCCACACCACAGGGAGTTGACTCCTACACCATAGAGACCCCAACCCGAGGCACAGGGACCCCAACCTGGGGTACAGGGACCCCAACCCGGGGCACAGGGACCCCATATAGGGGCACGGCGACCCTGTCCCCGCACCCCCCTCACCTGTGGCCTCCAGGTAGTAGCCGGTGATGCCTTTCCAGTGCTCGGTGAAGGCTTCCAGCAGGTCCACGCTGGGCTCCCGCTGCGCACACCGGGGCCGGGGTCAGGGGCGCACGGAACAACCCCCCCCCGGTCCCGTTCCCATTCCCGGCCCCCCCCGCGTCCCCCTCACCGTCTCCACCGCCTGCTGCAGCAGCGCTCCCAGACGGCTCAGCATGGCTGGGACCCCCGGGACCACCCCCGGGACCGGCCCCGACCCCAACCCCGACCCCACTCCCGGCCCCGCCCCGCTCCCTCCCCCGGCGGCTCCGCTCCGGCTCCCGGCGGGATGGGCGGGATCGGGGCGGGATTGGGGACACGGGGAGGGGGCGGGACTGGAGGAGGGTGGGGAGAGGAGGGGTTGGGGTTGGGGAGGTGTCATAGCCCTGGAACTGCCCCGCGGGGCAGCTCGCGGCGGGGGACGGACCCGGGGCTCTGGGATGGGGGTGGAACCCACACACCTCGCACAGGGATAGGGATGGACCCCACACACAGCTCGCACAGGGACAGGGATAAACCCCGTGTACACCTCGCACTGGGATAGGGAAGGACCTCACACACACCTTGCACTGGGATAGGGATGGACAAGGACAACCTTCCCCGCACTGGGGTGGGGATACCCCTCATAACGCACCGGGATAAGGACAAGGACAAGGACATCCCCCTTCCCCAGCTCTCCCTTTCACACAGCACAACGCACGTTTTACCACATATTTTTTTTTTTTTTTTTAGCCTTAAAAAAAAACCCAACAAAAACCCAAAAAAACCCCATTTCTCCAACGAAAACCAAGCCCTGAGGAGCACAGCTGTTGGAAAACCACCCAGGGCCCAGCCTGGGTCCTGCCAGCTCCAGGGAATGGAGAACTGGATGCCCCTGAACTGTGTGTGTGCCCCGCCAGCTGCTCGATCCGAGGTGGATCCGTACCCATCCCTTTAAATGGGGGTCCGGGGGGGCTGGGGCGCTGCCAAGGCACAGTTTGTACCGGACCCACACTGGGGGCAGAGCCAGCAGCTCAGGAAGTTGTACCTGGGAATTCTGTACCCCGAAAACGAGGTGCTGGGACGGGCGGGAACACAGCAGGGAGAGGCTGGAAACCCACCGAGGGAGAGCTTGATATGTATATATCTATATATCTATATATAAAAAATAGATGTGCGTAGTGGTAGCGTTGATACTGGACGGATAAAACTCAGATTCCAGGCTGAATCCAGGCCGGTCCTGCACGATCCACGCGCAGCCGGGACACTCCCGCTCCGGCAGGTCCGTCTGCAGGCGGGCAGGGTCACATCGCAGACTTCATCTCCCACTCCTGGAGGGCGGCCCAGGAACGGTCAATCCCCCGTCTCCCTGTGCCCTGAGATCACCTGAGCCCTTCCCACCCCCCCTGGATCCCGGGGGTACCTTCCTCTTCTGCCTCACGTTCCCCTTCTCCACGATGACGGGCGACGGGGGCGGTTTCAGGGCGCTCCTCGCCGACGTGGTGCGTTTCAGCAGCGGCCTGAGGAATGATCCCTGATGGAAAAACAGCGGAGAGAGGGTGAGGGCAGCCCCCTAAAACCCTTTGCTCTCCCTGCATCCCGTGTCCCCCACCTCGGAGCCGGCCGAGCTGGCGGTGGCAGCGATGTGGCCCTTCAGTGACTTCCCGATGGCCAGGAGGTTCATCTCGGAGCCGGCTTTCAGCCTGCCCTTCACACGGCAGGCCCTCTCCAGCTGTCCCACCTTCTCCTCCAGCTTGGGAAAGGCTCTCTTCCCTGCAAGGACAGTGGGAGCACTGCCAAGCCCGGGCACGCCTTGACCCTGCCAGTTGCTCCAACAAGGACCAGGCAGCCCCTGGCAGCAGGGCAGAGCCCCTCTGTGACCCTACCAATGAGGATGTCCAGCCCATCCCGAGTCCCTTTCCTCTCGGGCAGTGTCAGGGTGCGCTGGGATCGGGAAAGATCCCTGCTCCGGAGGTTGGGGTTCTCCTTTGCCTGCTGTGGGCTGGGAGCTCTGCGCCGGGGAGCTGGTGGGGGTGCTGGGGAGGAAAGGAAGAGGAAGGATGCTCAGGAGGATGGGAAGAGGAAGGATTCTGCTGAGGAAGGCCAGGGAAAAGATGCTGGGGAGGAAGAGAAGAGGAGGGATGCTGGGGAGGATGGAAAAAGGAAGGATTCTGGGAAGGAAGAGCAGGGAAGTGATGCTGGGGAGGAATGAAAGAAGGATGCTGGGGAGGAAGGGAAGGGGAAGGATGCACAGGATTAAGGACTGGGAAATCATGGCACAACACCACGTTCATGGGCACCACAACCCCCACCCCAGCCCCTGGGATTGGGGTGCATGGGGTGCAAGGGAGGACCCTGCTGCACTCTTGGGAAGAGCACCCAGCCCCTCTCACCTGCCTGCGAGGGCCAGGCACTGCCCAGGGCATTGCTGCTGGCACAGGTGGGCAGTGCAGACACGGGTCTCCTGCGCTGCCCTTGCACTGCCCGGTCCAAACTCTGCTGCTGTGGAAGGAAATATGGGAGAATCCCGCGGGCAAGAGGACGGTGGGAGCCCGTCCCCCCACCCCGGGGGTGGCGTGAGCAGGTTACCAGCTGCTGCAGCCGCTCTGCGTTGGAGTAGAGGTGCTTGGGGGCCTCGGCTGGCGGGGGGTGCCCAAAGGGGTCATCCATGTAGGTGTTGGGGGTGGGCACACGGCGCAGCATCAGCCCGCTGCGAGCAGGAGAGGGGGCCCGTTAGTTCCCACACCCTGCAGAGCAGCAGGAGGGCTGGGGGTGGCCCTGCCTCGTCCAGAAGCTCCTTACCTGGCAGCAGGGTGGCTGCTGGCATCGCCAGGCCGGGGGGGCTTGCTGTGGGGTCCGTCATCACCCGCCGGCTCCCCTCCTCCCCTGGCCCGCAGGGTCTTCAGCCAGGCTTCCCTCTCCTCATCCGACCGGGCCTGGCGTGGGGCAGGGGGGTCCAGGCTCAGTGCGTGCCCCCCCCCTTGGAGGGAGGGACGTGAGGGCACCGTGGCCGCCCCTCACCTGCAGCAGGGCGAGCTCCCGGCCCCGCTGGGCGATGCGGATGCGCAGGTTCTGGGGGGATCCGGCGGCCGCCCCGGGGGAGACCTCGCAGCCGTCCAGGCGCAGGGCGCAGACGGGGCGCTGGGCAGGGCCGGGCTCCGGGAACATGCGCAGGGCTCCCTGGCGCACGGCACACCACAGCCGCTGCCAGCGGCCCCGCAGCCGCACCGCCAGGAACCCTGCGGGCCGGGAGCCCCCCGTCAGCGGCACTGTGAGGGGGGCAGGACCCCCCCTCACCCCCTCCCCACGCACCCCACCTCCTTTGGTGTCCTCGCTGGGCCGTGGGCTGCGGGTGGGGCTCTGCCGGGAGCGATCCTGTTCCTCCTCCTCTTCCTCCCTGCCGAGCTGGGGGCCGGCAGGCTGAGAATAGGGGTGCAGAGAGCCCCGACTCTGCGGGTTTCACACCCCACCCCCCAACTCCCTCCCCAAGCCAACCCTTCCTTGGTGTCACCCAGCAGGGTCACCAGGACGTGGAATTGGGTGTGCTCCTGGCCCTCTCCCGTGCCCGGGTCTCCCTGGACAAGCTCACCCTGCTGAGCCTCGAGGAAGGGGACACCGGGGCGCTGAGGGCTGCCAGCCCCCCGGGGGCATCGCTGCTGACCTCCTCGATCACCTGCCGAGGGAAACGGGGAGCGCTGCACCCCGGGCTCCTGCTCCCCCTCAACAGGGCTCCAACACCCCCGGGAAGGGAGCTGGGAGCAGACAGGATCACCCCCAGCCCCCTCGGGAGCACTCCAGCAGGGCCATGCCCCCGTTTCTCCCTGCCCACCCCGCTCCTGCCCGGCTGCAACACCTCCAAACCTTCCTCCAGTCCTCAGCCTGCTGCCGGCTCTGGAAGCCGATGACCAGCACCTCTCCTGCTGTGCCTGTCACCTTCAGGGCGTGTGGCATCTTCTTGCCTCGCTTGTCCTTGTAGGTGACGCGGCAGCCCCGCAGGTCCAGCTCCAGCACCGGCTGCAGGTCGGCGGCACACCTGAAGCACTGCGGGGGCACGGGGGGTCAGCAGGGCGTGGAGACCTGCTCCCAACCTCCATCCATCCATCCATCCATCCATCCATCCATCCATCCATCCATCCATCCATTTGTCCACCCATCTGCCCATCCACCATCCATCCACCCATCCACCATCCATCCACCCATCCTTCCATCCATCCACCCATCCTTCCATCCATCCATCCCTTCATCCATCCACCCATCCACCCACCCCCCCATCCAGCTATTCCTCCATCCATCCACCCACCCCTCCATCCAGCTATTCCTCCATCCATCCACCCACCCATCCCTCCATCCACCATCCCTCCATCCATCCACCCCCCCACCCCCCCATCCCTCCTCCTCCTCCCCCAGCCCCTCACCAGCAGCACGTGCTCCCGGACGATGAAGAGCTGCTTCGCCCACTGTCCCAGCCAGCGTTTCCTCCAGAGGAAGCCGCAGAGCTGGGCCTCGGGGCGCCCGGGGGACTCGGCCTCGGGGCTGGTGCCCAGCGGCCACCTCAGGTAGTGGGCACGGTCCGTCACACCCTCCTCCTCCTCCTCGTACGACTCGTAGTGGCTGCTGTCGGTGTCGGCCCCGCCTGCGGGCCGGGGCGGGGTCAGGGGGGTGGGTGCACGCCGGGGCTGGGCGGGGGGTGCGGGGGGGGCCTCACCGGAGCATCCGTTCTGGGGTTCCGCGTCTTCGTACGAGTCGTCGGCCGGTGGGGACGGTGAGACACCCCCCAGCACCTTGTTCTGGGGGGAGAAGGGGTGCTCCAAAGGTGCTGCCCCCCCCGCGTGGACCTCGCGGTGTCCTCGAGGCACCTGAAGCGGGTGGGACCACGGGGACCTTCCCTCCCCCGCGTGAGTGAGGTTTCAGTGCAGGGATGGCCACCAGTGCCCCTCTGCCATCCCTCGTGCCGCTGCCAGAGCCCCCCGCAGCCCCTCCATCGTCCTCCAGTGCCCCCCTTACCCCTCCGTGCAGGCTGGGGGCGCTGGCCGGGCGGCACTCGCAGCCTCTCCCTCCCGCTGCATCCGCCGTCCTGGATCCTGGGGGGAAAAGCGGGACTGGCAGCGGCGCTGTGGGGCGGAGAGGGGTCGGGCACCCCCAGCCGTGCGCGGAGGAGAAGGAGGGTGGGTCGGAGCGCGGGACTCACCCGGGCCGGTCCAGCCCTGCGGGGTCCCCGGGGAGGGCGAGAGGCAGCGCATGATCATGTACTCTGCATCCTCTGCTGCGGGGGGAGCGCCCGGTCACAGCCCCGCCCCTGCGCCCTTCCCGGCTGCCCGCCGGGCACCCACCGGGGGCTTCCCCCCGCCCTCCGGCCCCGCACTCACACGGGGGGCTCTGCAGCCGGGACAGGAGGTCGGACACCGACTTTTTCTTGGCCCGAGCCGCGGCGCTGAGGCTCTCCCGGTCCAGGATGAGCAGGAAGGACCGCAGGTCCGACAGCAGCTTGTCCAGGTCTGCGAGGGGCAGGGAAGTGCCACCGCAGCCACCAGAGGAGGGCGGGCAGGGGCTCCTCGATGCCAGAGGGTGACGTGCCCCATCCCACTGGTCGTGCCCCCGCTCCAGCACCTGCCCCTGCCCTGCACAATCCCACTATTGACAGGCCCAGGGGCACGGGGGAGGATGAGGAGGGGGGCTGGGGACCCGCGGGGATGAAGGCTCCTCTGTGTGCCCTCACAGAGCCGGTTTGTTCCCGACTGGGCGAGGGGAGCCACGGCCTGGGGGCTGCGCTGGGCACACGGAGGAGGAGGAGGAAGAGGAAGAGGAGGAGGAAGAGGAGGATGAGGAGGAGGAGGCCTGGCACGTGGGAGCAGCTGATGAAGGCTGAAATGCTGAACATTCCCCCACTACCCGCTCTGAGGGCAGGGAGTGGGGTCGGGGCTCAGCACCCACCAGGGACCCCAACTCTGCCGTGCCAGGAAGGAGGGATGGAGCGGGACAAGGAGCTGCTTTGTGCCAGGGAAGATGGGAATCCTGCAGCCTGTGCAGTGGGATGGACAGTACTGTGTCCCCCCCACGGCCCCCCGAGGTGGAGGAGACATGGGGGGCTGTGGGCACAGGGAGAGGGCCCCTCTGTCCCCCAAGGGTGGCGGCTCGGGATCTGGGCTCCGTGCAGGTGTTTCCTGCACTGAGGGAGCACATGGCAGGGCAGGACATGCAGGAACACCCCCAGTCCCACTCCCACAGAGCCCCTTCACCCTGGGCACCTTCACACAGGAAGGGGTAGATGCCCTCTGAGCTGCCCCGAGGTCACTGCCTGGCTCCCCTCGGGCTCCGTCCTGCCGAGCAGCTGGAAGTGGTTTGCACGGCCCTGCTCCGGGCTCTGCTCCCTGCTCCCAGCTAGGATCAAACGTTCCAGACCCGCTGCCGGAACCCACCACCTCCTGGCACAGGGTCTGCCCCTCCTCGAGTCCCCCTGACATTTCCCAGCTGGAACAGGGACAATCCCAGCGAAACCACCGCCGGCCAGGACACTGCCCAGTGACCCCCCGCAGTGCCCCAGGTGACCCCGACATCCCATATCCCTGAATCCCACATTTCTCCAGGCTAGCAGGGATGCAGTGCACCCCAAAGAAGGTGCCAGCCCCCAGGGGAGGCAAGGGCAGGTGGGGGAAGGAGCCCACCAGTCCCACGTGCATTACAGGGGCCAAGGGTGAAGCCTCCTGGGAGGTGCTGGCACAGGGGGACCCCCTTCCCCTCTCAGTGTCCCCAGTTTGGGAGCACACACCCTGCCCGGGGGGAGAGGAAACATCTGGCAGTGCAGTGAGGCTGAGCAATGCCGGAGCTGGGCCCAAACATCTGGATTTCCCTGGAAACTGGGGAAGGGAAGGGGGGGACCAGCTCCCTGGAGGAAAAGCCTGGAGTGGGAGGGGGAGAGCAGGGGCTGCCTGAAGGGACCCACGTGCAGCGTGGGGGACACGGGGACTGTCCCCCCTGCCCAGCAGTGCCTGGCTTTGCCCCTCCCTCCCTCTCTCTTCTCCTCCGCCCAGGCCGAATTCCTCGGCAATGACATCTCCGTCCACTCACCCCTTTGCCCTCCCTGCAGCCCCCCCACCCCCCTCACGGCTCTCCCCCCTCGGTGGGGCAGGGAATCCATGCCCGGCCGTGCCCAAGGCCAGTGCAGGGCAGGCAGGGGCTGCCCTCAGCCGTGGCCTCGTGCCAGCTGCCTGTGCCGTGCCAAGGGAAAGGCAGTCGGGATGGAAAACATCTGCCTCGGTCTCCAGGGCGGGAGGAAAACGCCTCCCCCCCACCCAAAACACGGCGTGGTCTCCTAGCAAAGCTCCCTGCTCTCCCACGGGACGTGTCCCGGCACGGTGGCATCCTCATCCTCATGGCATCCGCATCCTCATCCTCGCGGGAGGAGGAGGAGGAAGGCCAGGAGGGGGAGGAAGGAGAGGGCTTGCCCAAGGGATGCCGTGGGAGCGCTCGATGCCTGGGTGATGCCCGCACCCCGGGGGGATGAGAGGGCTGGAATTCGGGACTGGCACCTCCGCCCTGCGTCCACGTGGATTTTGATCCGTGCGCGGGGGCACTGCGGGGTGCAGAGGCGGTGGCAGCGGCTCGGGGGGACCCCGGGGGTGGCTCTGGCCCAGCGCGGGATGACTCAGAGGAGGTTGGAGGCCGCCCCGAGCTCTCCTGCCCGCGGCGTGACCCGTCATGTGGGGAGGCTCCAGGCCACGGCTCCAGGGCGGGGACGCTCCCCCACGGCCTCTGCGCCCCCCAAAACTGCCCCTGGGAGGGCGCTGGAAAAACCCCTGGCACCCCCCTCCCTGCCGTGGCACCCCAGTGCTGGGGGGCACCTCGTCCCTGCTCCTTCCCCCCCAGCACCCTTCCTGCAGCACCTTCCACCACCCCAAACCCCCGCTCTGCCCCCTTTTCACCCTCTCCTTCTTCTCTTGCACCCTTTTTCCCCTTCCACACCCCCCGGGCACCCCCACGCCCGGCCGCACACGCGTGGGCACCCCCACGCAGCGCCCCCCGCACCCTCTACCCTCTTTCCCCCCCCTTTTTTTAGGCTTGTACCCCTCCCCTCCTCAGCCCCGCATCGCTTTGTGCCCCCCCCCGTACCTCTCTGCCGGGACATGGTGCGGGAGCGCTCACATCGCGGCGGGATCAGGATTGGGATCGGGACCGGGATTGGGATCGGGACCGGGACCGGGGCAGCGCTGTCCCGGCCCGGCTCGGCTCGCACACGCCCTGAGGGCCCCCAGCACAGCCCGGCCGGGGCGGGAGGAAGGCGGGGAAGGGCTCCGCATCCTCCTCGGAGCACCATCGCCATCTGCAGGGACCCGCGCTCGGGGACGACGGGGGGTCTGGGGGGATTTGGGGAACGGGGAGGGAGGGGGGGAAAGCAAAGCAGCGGAGCCGGGCCGGGTAAAGCCATTTCACCTTTAATTGTAAGCAAAAAATCACTCTCACGCGGATTCTCCGACACCAGCAAATAAAATAAACTAACAAAAAACCAGAGAAAGTGAATCACTGTAGTCCAGTCCGAAAACAACCCATATTTATATATATATTTATAGATATGTCGTTTGTAGCAGTGAAAGGCAAGTATGGGCCAGTGAATTCCCGATAAATTACATTCTTTACATCCCAACAAGGTCTAGCGGCTGGAAAGTGGCTGGAAACAGAAACCGGGGAGCGTGGGGGGAAAAAGGGGGGTGCGGGGGGAGAGGGGTCCTGCCCAAAACGTGTGCGGGGAGAGGGGAGGGGTGTGAGGAGGGGAGGTGCTGCCCGGTGCCGAGCCCTACCTGCGCGGCCGACGGGGGGGTGGTGGGGACAGGGACAATGCCCTGCCCAGCCCCCCGGTGGCCGCGGTGCCCATCGAGCCGTGCCCTGCTCCGATCCATCGCCCCAGTTCATCGTTGCCCAGTTCATCGCCCCAGTGCCCCCCTGCACGCCCCCAGTGCATCCCCCCCCTCCCCTCCTGTACCCCCTCTCCCAGTGCATCCCCCCTTCCCCTCCTGTACCCCCTCTCCCAGTGCATCCCCCCCCGTGGGCACATCTGCCCATGGAAATGCACCAGGAGCTGCCCCAGGGTCCCACTGAGACCCCCCCCTCCCCAAATTCATCTCAGGTGTGCCCCCTCACCCCCCTCCCAGCCCTGCCCCGCTCCTGCCCAGTGCCAGGGGGGTTTGGCAGTGTCCTTGGGGGTCCTCGCTGAAGCAGCTGGCACGGGAGGGACCCGGGGGGGTGTCAAAATTGGGAGGGGGGGGTTGGAGTGGGGCAGGGTGGGATGGCAGCCTGGTTTTTCCCGGGAGAACATCAGTCTGGCAGTGAGTCGGCCCCCGGGCTCTTCCCAAGTCTCAGGGTGGGAGAGGGGCACTCCAGGGGGCACAGAGGCACCCAGGGGGCACAGGGGCACCCAGGCTGTGGGGGTTGAAGGCAGCAGACCCCCAGGGAGGAGGGAAACCCCCCCCCATCCAGTGCCCACCCTCCGGAGCCAGCGTGCTCCCGGCCGGCTGAGAGCAGAGCCGGGCACTGCCCCTGCCAGTGGTCGCGGGAGGGGTGTAGGGGGGGAAAAAAGGGGGCACAAAGCCCAGAGACCCCCCCAAACCACCCCTCCTGGCTGAACCGTGCCTGCCCCGGGGCGGGGGCTGCCCCATCACCCCGTGGCCAGGCAGGTTCGAGCCCCTCCCGAGCCCGTTTCCCACGGGAGGAGCGAGGCCAGGAGAGGGGGGGGGGCAGGTCTGAGGGTGTGGGAAAGGGGCCCTAAAAACCGGCTGAGAGCCCTAAAGCGGGTACACGGCGCGACACGGACTGGGCTCGGGGCCGGGCGGGGCTCAGAAGAGGAAGGCTTTCTTCTTCAGCTCGTTGCGCTTCCAGAGGGCCAGTTTGCTGAACTCCTCCGGGGGCATCTCAAAGACCTTCAGGAAATCCTCGGGGGACAGGTGTCTCTGTGTGGGGGCAGAGGGGATGGTGATGGGGTGCAGGGACCCCCCCCGTTGCACCCCCACCCCCCCAAAAAACCCCTGGCACGGCCCCTACCTCCAGCCTGGTCCTGTCCACGCCGGGCGGCAGCTTCACACGCCCTCGGTTCGTCACCATCAGCATCTCATAGGGGTAGATCTGTGGGGGGAAAGAGGGGCACACACGGCTGTAAGACCTTCTCACAGCCCCCTCCCAGCCCTGTCCAAGCCCCCCAAGGCCCTCCCAGCCCCGCTCACCTTCTGCTCCAACATGCTGGGCAGGGAGTTCCCTCTGTCCATGCGCCCACGTTGGCCATTCTGGGGGGGGGCAAAAGCCTGGTGTCAGCCCGGCCCCCCTCCCCAAAGGGCTGCTCTCCCCCACCTGAACCGATGCCAAGGTGGTGGGCTCCAGCCTGGCATGGTACAGCCCCCCTCCCACCTCCAGCTGGCCCCTGTCCCCTCTGGGATCAGTCCCAGAGGTATCCCAGGTGTGTCCCCCCCCATCCCATCATACGTCACCCTCTCGCTGGGTCTCCATCCTGGCAGCCAGGTGAGTTCTTACCTGCAGGGCTGGCAAACACAGAGGAGCGGGGCTCAGCCCTGGGCACCCCTGTTGTGACCCCCCCAGCACCCTCCCCCAGGTGACGAGAAGCCCCCAGAGGTTGTTCTCCAGCCTCTGCTGATCCCCGGGTTGCCCCAGCACTCCCAATCCCTTGGAACATCCCCACATCCCCCCCGAACATCCCAATTCCCCCAGGACAACCCCACATGTCTGGGATGTCCACACATCCCCTGGAACACCCCCCTATGTCCAGGACATCCATGAATCTCTGGGACGTTCCCACATCTGGGCACCCAGGACGCCCCTGCAACTCCAGGACATCCCCACATCCCCACGGACATCCCCATATCCCCTGGGAAACCCCCACAACTCTGGGACATCCCCACATCCCTGGGACATCCCCACAACTCCAGGACATCCCCACATCCCCTGGGAAACCCCCACAACTCCAGAATATCCCCACATCCCTGGGACACCCCCCCATCCCCCAGGACTCACCCACAACTCTGGGACATCCCCACATCCCCCCACACATCTACACATCCCCTGGGACAGCCCAACGTTTCCAGGACATCTCCACGTCCTTGGGACATCCCCTGGGACTCCCCCACATCCCCTGGGACTCCCCCACACCCCCTCTCCCAAAAATCAG
Organism: Pipra filicauda; assembly: GCF_003945595.2. Classification (NCBI taxonomy): domain Eukaryota; kingdom Metazoa; phylum Chordata; class Aves; order Passeriformes; family Pipridae; genus Pipra; species Pipra filicauda. The sequence continues at coordinate 307,435 of NW_024104786.1, read as the reverse complement.
CCCCATTCCATGGGCTGATCCTCACCTGGACTGCCCTTCTCGCTCCCCGCCGAGCCGAACTCTGCTGACTGCAGCTGCAGGGGGACAGGGGACAGGGGACAGGGTCAGAGCAGGGCCACCCCCCGAGCCTGTCCAGGGTGGGGCATGACCCCAGGAGTGCGGGGGGGCCGCTGCTGCTGCCCACTCACCCGGGTGAGGGTGCTCCTGCCCGAGGCTGGCAGGGAGGAGCTCTTGTAGCTCGTGTGCAGGGCTGGAAGAGAGGAGACACGGTCAGGGGGGCAGGTAGGGAGGTGGGAGCTGGCAGGAGCATGGGAGAGGCAGGCAGGGACGTGGGAGAGGCAGGCAGGGATGTGGGAGCTGGCAGGGATGCGGGAGGTACAGGCAGGGATGTAGGAAGCATGGGCAGGGATGTAGGAAGCATGGGCAGGGATGTGGGACCTGCCAGGGGTGCAGATGGGAATGTGGGAGGTACAGGCAGGGATGCAGGCAGGGATGCAGGAGCTGGCAGGGGTACAGGTAGGGATTGGGAAGTACGGGCAGGGGTGCAAGCACGGATGCCGAAGAACAGGCAGGGATGTGTGAAATACAGGTAGGGAGGCAGGCAGGGATGCAGACAGGGGTGCAGGAGGTACGGGCAGGGGTGCAGGAGGTATGGGCAGGAGTGCAGGAGGTACGGGCAGGGGTGCAGGCAGCCAGAGCCAGCGGGTGAGGCAGGGAAGGGCCGGCCTGTGGGATGAACACCCCACGTACACGTGTGGAAGGGCGTCCGGTCCGGCAGCGAGCGGGTTTTTCTCCGGATCGGGAGAGATTTCTCCATCTCCTCCTTCAGGATCAGCTTCCCGAGGTTGGAGGTGACCTGGGGACGAAGGGAATGCGCGTTGGGAGCAACATCAACACCCCCCCGCCCCTCCCGAGGTGCCGCCCGCCCGCTCTGCCCCTCACCTTGCTCAGCTCCTGCTTCTGGAGCTCCCGCAGGTTCTTCATCTCCTCCGTCAGGTCCTCGTCCTCCTCCTCCCCTCTCTTGGAGGCCATCCGCCTCCTCCACTCCGTCTCTGCGGGCACAGGGGGGGTGTCAGAGCCCTTCCCGGCACCCCACGGGGGTCTCTGAGCGGGATAGACCCCCCCATTCCCACCTACCCACGACGGCCAGGGACGGGGGGCACGGCCAGTAGTCGGTCTCGATCTTGGCGGGCTGGTTGGGGTCGGGGGGCTGCGCCGCCGGGAACTTGGAGGATTCGATGATCAAGTCCTCGATGAGATGCTTCCCGTGGTGGGCGCTGGAATGGTGGTCTGTGGGGTGCAGGGGGGGGGTTGAGGCAGTGCCTTTTTGGGCGCCCCATCCCACGGGACAGACCCCCCCCAAACACCCACACTCACCTTTCTGCCGGTAGATCGGGGGCTTCTTGTATATGTTGAGCTCCGTCGTGTCGGTCTCTGGAAGGAGAAAAGGGGGGTCGAGGGGTGTGCAGGGACCACCAGGGTGGGTTTGGCAGTGCCAGGGGGGCCCACTGTGGGTGGTGTCCCGGTGCCAGGGGGTCGTACCGGGTCGGTGGAAGTGCTGGACGCTGCTGCGGGTGGAGGAGCCGCCCTGGCGCGAGGCGGGCACGGGGGTGCTGGTGGGGGGCTGCCGGCTCTCCAGCCACTCCCGGATGACCTGCGGGCAAACAGGGGGGAGCAGCGATCAGCCAGACCTCCCCTCCCCAGAATTCAGCATCGCCCCCTCCTCCTCCTCCTCCTCCTCCCCAGAATTCCGCCCCCTGCGTCCCAAGCCCCAAGCGGTGCCGTTACTCACCTCCGGAGACGGAGGGGGAGAGATGGATTTGGGAGACAGGGAGCGCTGCAGGGAGGCAAGAAGCATTTTATTCCACTTTATTCCGGCAGCCCCACAGCTGGGATTCCTCCCCCCCCCTCCATGATCCCTCCCCTTCCCCAAAAACACCCCGGGGGACACGGGCCAGGGGCCCAGGGGCATCCTCACCTCCCGGCTCCGGGGCAGCTCCACGTGCTCCATGAGCGAGTAGGTGAAATGGGGTTCATAAATCATCAGGTCGGGGCGCTCGATGTCCAGGATCGCCTTGTCCTTGGGGATGGCAGCCAGGTCCTTGTATCCCAGGACCTCGTTGTCCATTTTGGCCTGGAAAGGAGGGAAAACACCTTCATTTGGAGAGCGGAAAGGGGATATTTGGGAACATGGCCCTGCCAGGGTGATGGAGGGGTTTGAGGAGGCGCATTCCTGTCCCCACGGGTGGAGGGATGTGATGGGAAGGTGGGAATGGCTTCTTACCACGATGCTGGAGGGCGATCCAGGAACGCTGGATCCACGGGAAGAACAGACGCTCCCAGGGGAGGTCAGTGGCTGCTGGATGGAAAAGGAGACATTTTAGGCCAGGAAGGGGCTCAGGGTTGTGTTTGGGAACCCGGGGCGTGGCAGGGGGGCCGGGGGACAGCCATGGTGCCCATGGACCTCAGTGCCCCGGGATAAAGATTCCTTGGGGATTTCTGGCTGGGCACTGGGGTCTCCTTTGCTCCTCTGGGGACAGGGGACAGTGCCTTGGCCAGGACACGCTGCCACTAGATGGTGCTGCCAGGCTGGGCTGGGAGGAGGAGGAGGAGGAGGAGGAGGAGGAGGAAGGCAGAGCCCTGCTAAGGGCATCCCATTCCCACATGTCCTTGGCCACCAGCCCCTGCCCTTGACCACCAGCCACTGCCTGCATGTCCCCAGCACCCTGTCCTGCACCCCCAGCCCCTGTTTGGACCCCCAGCACCCTTTCTGGACCCCCAGCCCCTGCTTGGACTCCCAGTCCCTGCTTGGAACTCCAGCATTCTTTCTGGACCCCCAGCACCCTGTCCTGGACCCCCAGCCCCTTCTTGGATCCACAGCACACTGTCCTGGACCCCCAGCACCCTTTCTGGACCCCCAGCACCCTGTCCTGGACTCCCAGTCCCTGCTTGGACCCCCAGCACCCTTTCTGGACCCCCAGCACCCTTTCTGGACCCCCAGCACCCTGCCCACATCCCCCAGGACCCTGCCCACGGCCCCCCCTTACCTTCTGCAGTCTTTCCATTCAGCTGTGGGCAGGAGAGGTTGTGTCAGTCACAGGGTCCTGTGGGGACAGTAGAGGGCTGGGGGCACAGCCAGGGTGGGCACAGAGCACCCCCATGTTGGTCAGGGGCGAGGTACCCACGTCCCACCACCCTCCTGCCATGGGGCAGCCCCCCAGACACCAAACCCTGAGGTGACAGGAGGCTGGTACGTCCCCCCCTGCCAAATATCGCTGTGCTGGCAGCAGGACAGGCTTCCCAGGGGGTGCCACTGTCCCCCAGGCAGGGGGGACAGGCGCGGGGCACTCACCGCTGCCTCTGTGGCTCCACATCCCTCTGGACGCCGACACCGGGCTGGGGCTCGGATATTCCCTCTGCAAGGGAGACGGGAGAGGTGACGGTGACTCACAGGAAGGTGGAGCTCCACCTCATCCCCGCCGCTGTCCCTGCGGACCCCGGTGCCCGGCCGTGTGTCCCCTGCCCGTGCCGGCTGCCTGGCGGCTGCTGACGGTGCTGGCAAGCGGGAGCAGCGGGAATGACGCCCTTTTGTCCGGCGGCCTCGAGAAGGCTCCAGCGGGAGCGGGACGGGCGTGCTGTGCTCAGCCCCCCACAGCCCCCCGGGGCCTCGGCCCTCCCTGTGCTTTACACCCACAATGCCGCGCACACAAAGGGGAAAATTCCCCATTCTCCTCAAAACTTCTCCTCTCGGAGGGGGGAGGGAGTTGGGAAAAGCCTCGTGCGAGCCGGGCAACAACAGTGCTGGAACCCTCCGGCCCTGAACCCCAACCCTGGGCGTGGGCTGGGGGGCGTCACCGCCTCTGGGGACCCCAACCCTGCTGTCCCCCAGCCCCACGGCCCCCAGGACGGGCGAATCACCCCTTGTGGGATGCAGAGATGGAGAAGGAGCAGGTCTGAGAAATCCGGGAGCATCCTCCCGCTGCCGGCACGAGGGTCCAGCCCAGCACGAGGAGGCCCTGCCAGCAGCTCCATCCACCCCCCCCCAGCCACAAATGACCCCCATATTCGTCACCGGAGAGGGCTTTTAACCCTCTCACCCCCACCCCCAGCACCTCCCAGCCCCCCCGGGGGTCCGCAGCGCCGGGGGCCGGTGGGACGGGATGGGCCCCGAGCGCGGCACAAGGCGGCATTGTCCGGGCACATCCATGAGCTCACACTTTCCAGCGGCAGGGCCAGGGCAGCCCCCCGGCCTCCGGTCACACCCCCGGGGGCGTTTGGGACACCGGCGGGGCCGCGGTGGCAGCGAGCAGATGGATGCGATGGCGGAGGAAGCGGCGGGAGCGGCGGGAGGGGGTGCGGGGATGGCTGGATGAGGACGCCGGAGGGGAAGGAAAAACAACCCCGAGCCGGGGGGTGCGGAGAGATGCCAAAAAACCTGGCGAAGGGTGCCAGGGCTGCACAACCAGCTCGGCCACGGTGTGTGTCTGTCCCGTCCCCCCCCCCCGCGCTGGGGGACGCGAGGACATCTTATCTGGCGCAGGCAGGGAGCCACCGCCCCGATGGCAGCCGCGCTCCCCATGGCAACATCCAATCTCCCCGCAAGCCCGCTGGCAGGTGCCCCGCGTGTTCCCGAGATAAGCGTGTTTGGGATTTTCCCGGCCAGGAGGGCGAGAGGAAGAGGGGAGGGTGAGGGGGGGACACACCGTTCCCCCCTCCCAGGGCGATGCTGAGGGTACCCAGGGAGCATCGCCGGAGCGGGGAGGGAAAGGAGCTGGGCAGGGAGTCACGGGAAAGAGTGGTGGAGGAGGGAGGGAGGGACGGACAGACAGACAGGACACGCGCCGGAGGGGGCTCACCGGGATGTGGGGGTGCTGGTCCACCCCCCCACCTCCTGTCCCCGGGTTGGGGGGGCCGTGGCGAGGGCTGTGCTGCAGCGGGAAGAGGCCGGTTCCCTCCTCCCCACCCCGAGGAAATCCGGATTTGACTTTTCGCAGCCGCCAAAGCCATCAGTGCCCGGCCCTGGGCCAGGGGCCAGGCTGGGAGAACCCCCCCCACTGCCCGCGGAGGAGCGGGCAGGGACCCCCCCCCAGCCTTCCTCCCCTCGCCCTCCTCCTCATCCTCCCTTCCTCGCCCTTGTCGCGGTGCGGGGCAGGAGCCCCCCGGTGTCCCCGCAGCCTCCCCGGCTCCCCGCCAGCGGTGGAAGCGGGGGGGACACGCGGGGTCACAAGTTCCCCGAACAGACGGTTCCCGCCAGCCCTGGGAACGGCGTCCGGTGTTTCCCAGCCCAGCCCAGCCCAGCCCCGGCCTCCTCCTGCTCCTCCTCCCGACACAAACCCCAAACAAACACAGCCCGGGAGAGGCCCGGGGCATCCTCCAACGGGGCAAAACCGAGGCACCGCCGCACGTGGGGCCCCACCGGCAACTTGATCGCGACCACGGGAGCACGTGGGTCCCCGACCCGCGGCCGAACGGTGTCCGGTTCCTCCTTTGTCCTGTTTCTCCCTTTTCCATCCCCGCCGGGGCATCTCCCGGCGGCGGGAGCGACCCCGTGCCTATCGACAGCCCAGCCCATCGCTTCCGTGCCACTGCACCCCGCTCGGGGACCCCGGTGGCCTTAAAAGCCACCAGCTGGCAGCGCCTGGCCGCGGGGGTTTTTCCACCCCCGGGATGGAAGGTGCGTCCTGCGGCGGGCACGGGGATGCTCCGAGCCTCAGTTCGCCGGGTTGGGGGAGCAGCAACCCGCCCACCCCATCCCGGGGCGGATGGAGACGGAGAGGAGGCATTTCCACCTCCTCGGTTCCTCCCCTCCGAGGAATCTGGGCCAACCCACCCGCTCTCCCGCTCCCTCAGCGCTGCCGGGAGGCTCCGAGCCCTCAGACAAGTTTAGAGCGGGGATACCCGGCCCTCACCCCAAAGCTCCCGGTTGGGGGGGGTCCGGCCCCGGCCCCCCTGCCCCGCTGGCCACGCCGCAGCCCGCTTTGGGCCGCGGCTCACGTGGCACGTAATCTGGGATTAGAGTGGGATTAGCCTGCTCATCCCGCACGCGGAGGGACCCGCTGGGGGTGTGTGCGGAGGCCGCGCCCTCCGGGGCTCCCCGTGGGGGTCTGATGGTGCCCCCCGGCCCCAAAGATCCCCCCCCCCCAGTTCTACCAGCTCTCCGGGAACAGCCCCCAGGGATGCCCAGCACCGGGAACTTTGGGGTGGGGGGGCCCTGGGCACCCCGATACCGGGCATGGGGCTGTCACAGCGAGGTGCCCACCTGGCAGGACACGGGGGATGTGGCTGGGGGGTCCCCGGGGCCGAGGTGGCAGCTGGTGGCCCAGGTTTTCCCGGGAGAGGCAGGAATTAGCGCTGCCTGAGCACCCACCCTGCACGCCCACAGCCGGGGGCTGAACCCCCTGTGGAGGTGGTTCCATTCGTGGCCAAGAACTACGAGGGGGAGGCGCGTTTTGCACCCCAAATTCCCCCCTCCAGGTAGCCCCCCGATGCTCCATGGTGGGAGTTTGGCCCCTTGGTGCTTTGCCAGGGGGGGCCAGGAGAAGCTGGTAGTGGTGGTGGGAGGCTGCAAAATCCCATGTCCACGGCAAAACTCTGACCACCACGGCCAGGGATCATCAAAGCCCTTCACGGAGACGGGGGTGGGATGGGGAGTGCACCTCCCTTCAACAGCGCTGAGACCCCACAAGCTCACTCTACAAGCGGGGCTGGGAATGGCAGGGCTGTCCCGGCCTCCTCCCTTGGGATACGCTGTGCCCATGGCAATGTCCCGGGGGGAGGAGGGCAGGGGGTGTCCCGGGGGGGTTGTGGAGCACTGTGATGCCCCGGGGGGTGGGGGGGAGCAGGTGAGGTGTCGGCCCTGTCCCCACGTCCCCGCCTCGGGTCACCGCCCTTCCTATCCCCGCGGCCCCCCGGCAAGGGCAGGGAGCAGGGGGAGAAGGGGGAGGACAAGACGTGGGGCTCCCTTCAGCCCTCTCCCCACCCCCCACAAATCCCCCGGGAGAGCCGGGAAAGGGGGAGCGGCGGGAGACGGCAAAGCAAAGACCGGCCGCGGCGAACCGTCCCCCCCGCACCCCTCCCGGGGCGGCGCGTCCCCCACCCGCGTCCACGTCCCCCCCTCCCGAGCCCCGCAGCGCACGGCCGCTCACTCCCTCACTCACTCACCTAGGCGCGGGGAGGACACCGCATCCCTCCGGCCGCGGGGCGCTGCGGGGGGACGCCCTCGGCCCGCTCCGCTCGCCCGGCCACCCGATCGCGCGTGGGGGCCACCGGGGCTGCGGCGGCTGCGGCGCATCCGAGAGCGTGACGGCGGGGCGGGCGAGAGGGCGAGCGAGCGGAGGAGCGGACGAGCCTATCTGCCACCGCCAGCCCCGCCGCCCTCGCCGCCCGATAACCGCGCCGGGGCGGGCGGGGGTGGGTTGCGTGGGAGGCTGCGTGGAGGGGCGGAGGAGCGCGCGGATGGGTGGGTGGGTTGCGTGGGTGCCGCTCGCCTCTGCCCACCTCGCTCGCTGCTGGCTCAGTCCCTTTCCCAACAAGGGGAGAATTAGCCGGCATCATGACGAAGCAGTTATTGGCTCCCGCTCCTCCCGCTTCCCCGGCACAAAGAGGGAGGAAAACAGCGATAACCCGGCCTGCCCCGCTGCCAGGAACAGCCCGGACCCCCGGCACCACCCCTGCAGCCCCCGCTGCCAACCGGGCACGGCAGCCCCTGCTCCCCCTCACAGCCCCTCGCCGGGGTTTGGGCACCCCCAGCCCCGATCGGGGGAGCTGAGCACCCCGCTGGGCTGTGACAGGGTGGGGGGGAGTGGTGGGGGGCACCTGCCGTTCAACCCGACGCCCAGGCTGGGTTTGGGGGTGCTGCGAGGGCGGCGCCCACCCCCCGCTGCCCTGGGAGGGGAAATCCGGCAGGAATCTCCATCCGCGGGGCCAGCAGAGCCCAGGCAGGGCCGGGAGGCGCTGAGGACCTGCCGAAATCAAGCCCTGGGCTCTGGCAGGGAGAGTTGATGTCCCCCCCCGCACATCCTGAGCCCCCCACATCCCGAGAATCCTTGGGATGAGCCCCCAGGGCTGGGCTGGGGCAGGGCACGGAGGTTGTGACCATCCCTAATCCCCCTGGAGCCGCTGGGAACAGGGGCCTGGCTGAGGATCCAGGCACCCGGCACGGGAACGGTGCCACGGCTGGACCCCCCCGGGGGCGGCGGGGCTGCGTTGGTGCCGCAGCGCTGGGATCCAGCGTCTATTCCCGGCTCTGTGTGGGAGAGAGCAGCCTGCTGACAGCAGCTCCCTCTCTGGGTCCTCTCCCCAGCGCTCTGCTCCCGCTGTTTGCTGCCTCCGTTCCTGTCCTGGCTCAGGGAAGGGCTACTGGACCCCCTGGAAGCACGTCTGGGGGGATGCGCTCTCAGGGGGATGCACTGGGGGGGATGGACACCCAGGGGGATGCACGGCCGGGGATGGACACACAGGGATGAATAAATACCTGGGAGGGAGGAAACACAGCCAGGGACGCACATCTGGAGGGGGATACACACCCAGGGATGCACATCTGGGGGGGATACACACCCGGGGGGGATACACACCCCGAGGTGAACGTCTGGGGGGGAGACACCCCCGGGGGGATGCACACACGTGTCCTTCGGTGCCAGGGCCAGCCCGGCTCGCTGATCCACGAGCAGCCCGCGATGCCGCCGCGCCCCCGCGCTGAGGGGGCTCCGCCGGCCCCAGCCGCCCCCCCGGGGGCCGTGCCCATGAATAATCGAGGCCGTGGCCGCCTCCCCCCCCCCTCACCACCACCACCACTAACCCAGTTTCTCAAGCATGAAGACGATCGCAGCGGCTGCTCGGGCGGATTCCACCTGCGCCCGGGGCCGCTCGGGCGCCTGAACCCGCCGTGGCACCCGCGGGGGGCTCAGCACCCCCCAACCCCCAGCCCCGCACCCCGAGGTGCCCGCACGGATGGAGGGAGGAGTTTGGGAACGCACTTATCCCGCTCCAACCAGCCCCGGCGCGCTCGCAGAGCCCCCCCCGTCCCCGTTCCCGCTGGGTCACCCCCGGTCCCGGCGGTGCTTCCAAAGCCGGGCCTAAGGCAGGAGGATGCCGGGGGGTTGCTGGGGGGAGTGTGGGGGGCACGGGGAGCGCGGCCCTACCTTCAGGGGAGCCCATGGCCCGCCGCAGGCAGCGCTGCCCGTCCGCCGGGAGCCATCCCTGCGCCGAGCATCCCCTCCCCTGCGCCGCACGGCACGTTGCCACAGCGACCGCCTCCCGCCGCAGCCGGCGGGATGGAGCGCGGAGGATGTGCAGGAGCATCCTTCGGCCTCCAGCCGGGGATGGAGGGGGCGCGGGAGAGGCCTCTGGGCTCAGGGAGGGATGGAGGGGGTGCGGGAGCATCCTTTGGATTCAGGGAGGGATGGAGGGGGTACAGGAGCTTCCTTTGGATTCAGGGAGGGATGGAGGGGGTGCAGGAGCTTCCTTTGGATTCAGGGAGGGATGGAGGGGGTGCAGGAGCTTCCTTTGGATTCAGGGAGGGATGGAGGGGGTACAGGAGCTTCCTTTGGATTCAGGGAGGGATGGAGGGGGTACAGGAGCTTCCTTTGGA